>NC_064639.1:62501594-62804624 GCF_023864345.2 Schistocerca serialis cubense
CACTGATTTGACGGTACGTTTCCCGCATGTGTCTGCACAAGTCACACTGACCCTTCGATTTATAGCGAAGAGAGCCGCAAGCACTTTTACGGTAGGTGGTGTTGCGCCGCAATACCGACGTTCACCTCGAACCCGAGGGCCCATATGATTCAAATGCTAATCATTTGTGCACAACACACTAACGTACATGTCCTCTGAATATGAACGTCCTGTCTCTAGTCGTTGAAGGTGTTCTGGTTGTTTCCTAACGTGAGTGTGGGAAATCAATAAACTTGAAAGCACCAGCGCTTTCTTCTTCCCCTGGATATTCTTGCGTTTTTTTACACCTGTTGCGTGTGAAATTCTCTTAGTTTTCAGCCGGTTTCGACTGTTCCTTGTCCGTTACTCTGTTTTCAGTTACGAGGACCCTCTGGGCTGTTACGGTAAGTAACGTCTTTCCCGCTCATTTTAATCAGTTTTGCCTGTAATGCTCTGCGCGATCCCGAGACCACGTGGCGGGTGGATATTTCTTTCGTATTGCGGAGTCAGCTGATAAATGTTTGTGTTCGCGTTGACAATGGTAACTTTGCTATTAAGTGATCTGAGAATCGCGTCAAGAATTTGCACGCAAGTTACGTAAAGATGCGGCCGGGAGGCCGCTTACTTCTTTTAACCTTCCTATAGCGAGTTCTCCAATCGATGTACTTTGCATGCTTTTATTCTCACTATCGTAATTTGTTTCCGCAACGTTCAAGCTCCCGGATACACTTCCGTTTTCCGTTTAATCATTTTGCCTCTTTCTCTATCGAGCGACATGCCGCTGCAGGCTAGTTAGGTCAGATTAAATTGTGAGAGGATACAGTGAATTCCAATAAGTAGTTATTCTTGTCTTTTGTTTTCAAAAGTGAGACACTCTGCGTAATAAATTTGATGTTCACCTATGAAATCTGCTTTTGAATCACCGTATAACCACCAACGCCCTCCCACCAGATTCCCTCCCCCCCCCCCCCCCCCCCCCAACCCGCAACCTCCTCCCGAGAGACAGTTCACGTAAGAGAATTTGCAAAGCACCTTGTTAAGAATTTCATAACATTTGTAAAGAAAATAATGACGTCGTAGTACGGTCGCTCGCCTCTTGCATTACCACAGCGTATTGTTTGATGAATTATATTCATGATAGGGCTTAATTTCTCTCCGATCCGGCACGACCATTGCACGTGCGACAGACTGGACTTGGCGTTCTTACGCAGAGAAAATTGACGTCTCTCATTTGTTGGCGCTAAACCAAAATCCATTTGACGTGGTGAAAGAGAGTGGGTTATTAGGAGTGCTATAGTGACAGAGACTAATTATAGACATCTTACACAGGTATTGTAACCTTCTCGTAAAATTTGGTATCAGTTCCATGGAGTCCTTGTTTACTGTGCAAAATGGCTCTGAGCACTATGCGACTTAACTTCTGAGGTCATCAGTCGCCTAGAACTTAGAACTAATTAAACCTAACTAACCTGAGGACATCACACACATCCATTCCCGAGGCAGGATTCGAACCTGCGACCGTAGCGGTCGTTCGGTTCCAGACTGTAGCGCCTAGAACCGCACGGCCACTCCGGCCCGCTTTACTGTGCGTATTTACTGTGAATATAGGGAACCAGAGCTGGATTTACACATGCATGTCTCTGAACAACTATGAGGCTGAACTGTGAAACAGACAGACACGCGCAAATTCTAGAGGCACGTCGTAGATTCTCCAAAATTTTTAATGTCTCTGTTAAAACATGTACTCCGTACAAGTTGATCCGGTGATAATGTCGTCACTTTGTGTCACGACTACTAAGTTTTCAGATCACATCTACCCCGCTTGTCCGTGCCCACATACCGTACTTTGTCGAAATATCAGTGAAATTAATTCTAATCACGAAAGCCAGCTCAATTACGTCGAAACACATGGACTGCTGTGGAGTGCTCACCTTAGCCATACATTAATAATATAAATTACAGTAAAGATACATAAAAATTACTGTTAAGATAGACAATGGAAATAGTGAGCAGAGTACCGACCAACAGTAGCTGTGAGAGTTTAAATTTAGAACATGTGTAATGGTTGAATAAAAGAATGTTAATAACGCTCTAGTAACTGATTTATTCCTGTTATAAATACGCATCTCTGAGTTACGCTATTTTTTTAGTGCAGGTTCTCGACGTAAAGAAACAGGTTCACCTGCTGATGTCTCCACCTGCTGAGCAGTCTGGCTTTCGCAGCCGTGCATTGCGGACGCGCTGTTGTTTTCAGCGCGCCATCGCGTTTGTTTACTTTCAGCGGCCGTCACTTACGTGTCGGTTACGTGTAGAAGAACCGCGGCCAACCGTTTAAGAAAGTAAACACTACGATTCAGCTTCTGCAACGACTACGCACGACCAAAGGCCTCGGAAGTGGAACGCTTCCTACGCGACGCTGCTAAGATCCCAGCCTCCGACATCTCGGGCACCCAGACCAGTACGGCACACGTCAGAGTCGGCGTGCGAAAGAATACTTCGTGACACCAAACGCGGACTACGCTTTTGCCACGCCGACGGAAACCTCGGTGCGGTCACTGTCGACCACGCTGGCTTGGGAATGCGCACCGTACGAGTTTTCCAACTCCCGTTCCACCTCCCGGCGGATGACGTTATAGCGGCTTTCCACCCCTATGGAATACCAAACGTACCCCTTTCTTAACGGTGTACGGCAGATCACCGTCGATCTCCACCGCCACGTGCCCTCTTACCTGCAAATTAGCGCGTGCCGCGCGGTCGTCATATACGACGGCCGACCCTGGACCTGTTCCGGGTGCGGCAAAGAAGGCTACCTCAGGTCCGAGTGTCTTCAGCGACGAATCACCCAATTGCCAGCCACTACCGTGGCGCCTCCGATCAGCTACGCATCGGCGCTCTCTTCTCCTCCCACAGGCCGCCGTGCAGCGGTAACCCTTCCTGCTGCTGCGGATATCGCCAGGGCCAACGCGTCACGCTCACTGCCGCCGCCACTGCCGACAGCGACGACTTCCGATCCCCTCCCGGCTGAGGATACCAACCCCCACTCACTTATCGTCCCCGGCACGGCCTTCCTCCCAGACCGCCGCGAGTCCCTCCCGTCTTCCGACTCCTAAGGACGGGCACGCAAACAACGTTCGCCTAAAAGGCGCAAAAGGAGGCGCCGTACGGTGTCGTAACGAGACAGATCACCTCCCCCTGAGGCCTCGGAGAATCTGCACGACGACACGAATGACGACAACACGACACCGGCTGTGGCTGTGCCTACCTACTCTGCTGATTCACCCGGGTGCACCTGAACCGATGGACTCCACAGTTGCGACTGCCGCCGAGACGTCCTCCGCTCCTACGGCACAACGACCGCGCCCTCTTACCCCGGACGGAGACCTAGTTATGCCGCCGATGACGCCATCGGGTGGCGTACGGCGCGGCTCGCCATTGCCTCGCCCCTCTTCACCCTCCGTCGATGGAGTTCCCTCCGCGGCGGGGCACGATTCCAAACCTACCGAGTGGCGACGATCGACACTAACACCATTAACTTCGACTGCTGCGAGAGATGATACGGGCACCGGACGTCGACACCGCACTATTACAGGAAGTACACTTGGTCACACTTCCAGACGTCGTGCGATATAACACTTATCCTTCTCTTGGTGACCACCTGGGATGTGGCACAGCCATCTTCCGCCCGAGAGGGCATTCCGGTGGCTGATATCACATACCTTCCCTCCGCCAGAGGCATGGCCGTCACCGTCACGGGGACGCGTATTGTCAACATACGCCCCGCCCCGTCAGGCTCCACTCACACACGCGACAGGGCACACTTCTATTCAAAAGAAATCACCCCTTTGTTTCTGGGGATGATTTTAATTGTGTCCTGCACACTAAGGACCAAATGCCAACCGCAACACCTGTCAGGAACTGCGCCTTGTCGTCCGTGATCTGTTGCTCCGCGACACTTGGGAAGTTCGGCACGGTGACGCACCTGAACATACTTACCAGATGAGTCACTCCGCGACCCGCCTCGATAGGATTTACGTCTCTCGGGAACTCACGCCTGCAGTCCAAGGTGCAGAACTTTGGCCCTTGGCCTTTTCAGACTGTGCCTACATCTGCAAAATTCTCCTTCCACAATAACTGGTCTGCCGCAGTTGTGCACCGTCCAAACTAAACAACTCCCATCCTCATGATACCGAATGTCTTCAGTGCATTACCGAAACATGGGCCACCTGTGAACGACACTTACTAAGTACTGCACAACCTTGACTTGGTGGCAAACCTGCCATTTGACGTACCTTGATTGAGTATGGCAAGGAAGTAGCTTAGTGGCACTGGCACACTACTGGCAACAGTAGGGAATTGGGGGCACGACTCAACTTTTGATATCAAATTGATATCCAAATTAATTAAATTGATCAATCAATGACTCCTGCCCCCACCCAAGCCCGCCCCCGACCACGCCAACCCCCACCCCTGTGGATGTAACGTGTTTTTCTCAGCTGCACGTGTACCCCAACTCCCTCCTCCCCTTCCCCCTCCCCCTCTACTCCACGGCCCCCCACCCCGAACCTACCCTATTACCGGAAATTATGAATTTTGGCGGGAATTTCTTTGCCCTAGGGCTGTACTGACATCCCCCTACCCCCCGCCCACATGGGAATTGATAAGAAATTAACATTGGCAGTACCATTTCTGGGACTTAAACCCGTGTCCTCCTGTCCACAAAGCCCAAGTGTACCGTCCTAACACAATTAAACCACTAGAGGCGCTTGTAATTGACAGGAAATTAAAAATGGCTGTGCCCTATCTGGGACGAGAACTCTGATTCTACTGGATCAAAAACCAAAGTGCACTTCCTAACACATGGAAACTATCCAGATTCGGGAGACAAAGGTTAGGTTAGTGAACTTTATTTATTTTGGTCGGAGAACTGACGCAAAGATCGATCGTAATTATGTAAGTAATCACAAAGATCGGGTCTATTTACACAACTGTACGCCTAGCGCTACACAAGGACGGTATAAAAGCGCAATACAGTTCAAAAACTGACGGTACCATACAAATGGTCTTATACTGCTGGGAAAAAGTTCGCAATACCATTCAAACTAGCGACAGACAAACTCAAACTTTACCCTACACCTACATACTGGTCGGAGAAAGGCAGGGGTGTAAGATACTATCTTTATTGTGTATAACAGAAACAATGTTCAACAGACGAGATTCTGGTGTTAGACAGAGAGAAGTTTAATACGTGTATTACGAGTAACCATACAGCTGAGTCCTGTATTTATAGTTGTTTGACGTCATAGTTCGCCACAGACGTCTGCTCAAAACTAACCCTGCAACCCAGGTAACCGATACCAATACACGATACCAAAAATGACGGAAAAATGCATCACATTTGTAATTACAGGTCGAAATTGTAAAAAAAAAAAAAAAAAAAAAAAAAAAAAAATCAGCACTCGTATTGAATGGGTCATAATGCAGCACACGCACTGGGGAAAATCGTCGTCCTAAAGACTGCAGAGAGGTTGGTAGTTGAACGTGCATTCTCCTCGATAGGCGTCCACAAACTGCCGTAAATCGAGGCCCTCTTCCTCCCCCCTGCAATCGCATCTCATTTTTTGTGACGTCCAACGACGTCCACCACCACCGATGACAAATGATCAGCAGAGACATGTCCACCATCATGTGTAAAATCAGGAAAAAACAGAATTCGACTATTTAGCTGCGATAATCACCGATCACCGCAGTATGTCCTCGTTATCTCGAAACAATCATCGGAGTGAAGAAAAATTTAATCGAAAAAGAAAAAAAATAGTAATCTATACTAAGCAATTTCTTCCAGATCGTTGAACAAATTACACGATCTGAGAGCGTCTCTTGCGTTCAGTGTCTGTAAATAAAATGTCATGCACGTGAAATAACATCAGAGAATACAATCACTCATGCCATTGGTTCACATGTCAGAAAAAAACACAATCATTTTACGTTTGACAACAGAAAGTTATAATTCAAGAGAACGTAGCTGTTTTGTACACTATGACAGGTTCTCCTTTACCAACGCGATGCTATATTACACTACCGTTTACGAAACATCGTGAGAGCCTGTATCGCCCTGTGTAGGTGGGATTGAAATTTCGTTAAAAGATAACGCCGCAACGAAAAAAAAAGAAACGATTGTCAGGAATCATTCCGTAGCAATAGCCATCTCTTCAACCTGCCAAGCCGGCCGAAGTGGCCGTGCGGTTAAAGGCGCTGCAGTCTGGAACCGCAAGACCGCTGCGGTCGCAGGTTCGAATCCTGCCTCGGGCATGGATGTTTGTGATGTCCTTAGGTTAGTTAGGTTTAACTAGTTCTAAGTTCTAGGGGACTAATGACCTCAGCAGTTGAGTCCCATAGTGCTCAGAGCCATTTGAACCATTTTTCAACCTGCCAAGCGGCACGTCATTGGTCATTGATACCAGTTTGACAGGCTAATTAATTAAATTCATCATGAGAGTCACTTTGTATGGCGAGTAATTTTTTTTTCTTCAGCAGTCGGATTACATTCGCCAAGTACGACAACTGGGAATCCATGGAGGGAACACAATGTTCTTTTCGAGGAATGACATCTGAAGCTGACCACAGAGGGATTCTACAACCCACAACATACATTTCGCGTAAGGACAGCGCTGTTGAAGATACGATCACACAGCCTGGGTGTCGAGTCTACAGAGGCACACACGAGGCACTGGCAGCGTTTCGCTTTCAGGCAGAAATGCTGTCAGCAATTTGGATCAAGTCTATCCACTCAACCACATATTTGCGTTGGATCCTGTAGAAACGTCTTTCAATTATTACAGCCACTGGTTAATCATATTCGTACCACTCTTGTCTCTCGAAGCGAGTCATCATTTTTTGTTGAACCTATCTGCTAAGGATCCCATACGCCAAGAACTCCAGTGCTGTTCTTAAGACAGTCCCTCTGCATCCTGCAACTGCTCCTAAGTCTCTGCCCTGCCCTCCCTGCAGTTTAGTCTATGTGATTAAAATTAAAATTTAAAACAGTCTTGATCGCAATCTTGTTAAAATGTCTTCTATTGAAGTGATCATCACAGTTTAAGTCTGACCTGTATGGAAGTCGGAGAGCTCTATGTCTAAGATCTTTTGCATCCTGTGGGGAAACAAGACGAGCGAGTTAATGCGACAGGAGTGCGTTTTGATCACTCGGTGGAAATGGGAACACGGTGTCACGGCTCCGCCAACCGTGCACAATGTGTAAGGCCAGCGCCAAACGAAGCTGACCCGTGTTCGTGCCATTTACTGTTTGTCATCTTCTATTAAGGTACTTCTTATTCTATTTACTGGCGTCACTAACTTCCTGCCTTACTTGCCCACGAGCGGCAGCAGCAGCGCATATTGATAAGTGCTCTGTCGTACCATCTCTGGAGCGACTGACGGTATGACCTGATCGTCGTGTATCTGAGTCAGTTGGAGACGGGCCAGGACTGCAGCCAGGACTCAGCAGCAGTGAAGTCGAGGATGGAGCGCCGGTGAGGCGCAGACAGCCCTGGTGCTCGCCGACACACGTGAACTGTCCGACGGAGAGAGACTGGAGCAGGACGACCGTTGGTTGGTCGTCTCATCGGCCGACGTACATTTGGTCCTTTCACCGTTTCCGGGCCTGGCCAGTCGCTCGGTTGGCCTGGAGCAGCGAGGAAGTCTCGGACGCGCGGACTCTGGCGATGTGCATGCGCGGTTGGAGTGTGAGGTGCTGCTTTGACTGCTACGATGTTCGTCGCCCACCTTGGACACGAAAGCTGAGTCCTCACTTAATCTACTATCGAGCCTCAACTGTCTACAATTTCTTCGTTTGATCCTGGTTGTCGCTTTTGGGACATTCCCGCGAGCAACAACGTGTGTGTATTCAAGTCGACTACGATTCCAGCCGTCTTCCTGGGGAGTTTAACTTAACTTAATTTATTCCTTGTTATTGAAGTTGACCAGCGGCATCTTTTGCCTTGTGGCCGTTGACGTTCTGGTTACCTGCCCTCGTCGTTGACGTAATTTTCGGCAGTGTATTTTCCTCGTCGTGTTGTTGCTGTTCAGCACGGCGTGTAGTTCGACAGCTGAGGTGTTGTTGGTCGTTGTAGGCGACAATATTCTGTGTATCGTTGTATTGAAATCTTGTGGTCCTTTTGCTGGTTGCATGGAGCAGAACTGATTTATTGATCGATCGGTCGGCTGTCTGTCGGTTTGGTTGCCTTCAGATTAAGAAGTCGTTGGACAGGCTGCCTGTCTCACCTAAACGGGCTTTAGTGTTACAATCCCAGCTCGATCGCTGAAAACTTCTGGGTGCTGTTCCTTGTGTGTTACATAGTAATTTCCCTGTCTGGGTTTTAGTTATATGGTTGATGTGCGGCCTTCAGCCAAGCATCAGTATCTCTTAAATTAACGTTCTTGTCTTGCCCTTAAGGCATGAGATTGTTTTTCTTTTATATGGGGCCTTCAGCCGAATTTTACATGAGATGTTTTAAGATAAGGCCTTCTGGCTTTTAAATTGAAACTCTTTTTCTAGGCCTTAAGCGGTTAAACATATTTTGTTGATATGTAGCCTTCAGCCGAGTATTAATATCTCTTGAATTAATGTTCTTGTCTTGCCCTTAAGGCATGAGATTGTTTTTCTTTACAGGAGCCATCAACGGAATTTTCTATGAAATGCTGAGATACGGCCTTCTGCCTTTTAAAATTGAAACTCTTCATTCTAGGGCCTAAGCTGTTAAATTAATTGCTGATGTGCGGCCTTCAGCCGAGTTTTAAAATCTCTCAAATTAATGTTCTTGTCTTACCCTTAAGGCATACGATTGTTATGCTTTTGTATGGGGACTTCAGCCGAATTTTGCATGAAATGTTTTAAGATACGGCCTTCTGCTTATTGATTGTAATAACTCTTCTTATTGCTTAATATATGGCCTCCAGCCAAGTTCTATTAAAATTAAATTGCCAAGGCCTTCAACCTGTTTAGATTGAAGATTTAGAAAATATTTTTGGGTGAAATCTCCAGAAGAACCTTGTATTTCAATTTCTTGTTTAGGCCTTGTGTCTTGGATTTTGACTGTGGTCTTCAGCCAATCTAAAGTTAATCAAGGGAGGTCAATTAAAGTTTTGAGTGTTTTGCAAAAAAAATCAAATGTGTGTGAAATATTATGGTACTTAACTGCTAAGGTCATCAAAAAATGGTTCAAATGGCTCTGAGCACTATAGGACTTAACATCTATGGTCATCAGTCCCCTAGAACTTAGAACTACTTAAACCTAACTAACCTAAGGACAGCACACAACACCCAGCCATCACGAGGCAGATAAAATCCCTGACCCCGCCGGGAATCGTACCCGGGAACGCTAAGGTCATCAGTCCCTAAGCTTACACACTACTTAACCTAAATTATCCTACGGACAAACACACACACACACACACACACACACACACACACACACACACACACACACACCCATGCCCAAGGGAGAATTCGAACCTCGACCGGGATCAGCCGCACAATCCGTGACAGTGTTTTGCATCCTTGTTGTAATACTGTGTATTGACAAATAAAGATTGTACGCTAACTGCAACAGACAGCAACTTACTTTTGCCCCTTTCCACAACGTAATCCGCTCATTCCTTCTAGCCCAGGCATTTCTGAAGCTTTCCCCTGCAACACGAGGTAGTAGAAGACATAGTACAAGCAGTTACAATGGTGTTTCTTGTTAGAAAAATTATGCAGACTACACTTCATACATGGCATGGAAGAAGGACAAAGATTTTGCTACTGCACTGCAACACATCTCCAAACCACATACAGGTAGTGTGAAGGAGATCTGTGTCTCTCAGGGTGCATTCATGTCTAACACCCAAACATATCTAGTGATCCTATTAAATATACAGATATTGGTGTATTGGAGCAGGTGGTTTGTGATCGACGTCGCTTCCACAGACCGGTGTGAAGTTTCATCACCTGTACTGTAGGATGACCATACCCAACACACTATCAATCACACGAACGTCTTCCTGTATTGCTCCTTCATAAGCAGTTTAATACATCGGTTTTTTCGGTTGTAACACACCCAATCAGTGTACACCACCAAACACTTTGTTTTTTTTTTCTACCATGCTGCCAGTAAACCGACATTAACATATTTCGATACTCTGGCTCTCACAGAAAACTAAACATCGCATGACAAACTATGCAGCTACCACAGCAAAGGATGGTAGAAGTAAAACACAGACGCGATGTTTCTCATTGACAAAAAAGTGGAAGATATTGCAACGTATGTAAACTGGACGAATTTGCGGTTCTGTAGGACGCTTCCAACAGCTACCCGGAAGTGATTACCCGTGCAGTTAATCTCACCTTCCCATCGAGAGGGCAGCAGCTGTCTCTGTGCTTCATTTCGAAAAGCATTCTTCCTTCATTTTGCAGTCATGTACTTGATCACTGTTACCGTATTGACCATCGCCAGAAGGTACTGTTCACAACACGCTTGAGGTAGCACAAATAAAAAGAGGTACTGTTATCTTATTGGTGAAAAAAAATTAAAAAAGTAAAAATAAAAACATGTTGACGGCATCACAGCATATGGAAAAAGGTCGAGTCTGTAGCAATGAGGAATGTTTCCGAATAGTTGTATTAAGGTGATGACCTCTACATTCAATCCCATGTTCCACAGCGACAAGTAGCAGATATCATCCAATGTTCCGCCAAGCTTCCCTCCATCTCAGTCATTATGCGGTATTCAACAGCGTACCCAGTGGACGGTCAGGATACGAAATACACCACTGATATCGAGCGATCTACTGTAATACACACCGCAATTGATAACGAGACCAGTTTTAGCAATTTTACCCAGTAGTCGGAGAGAGCAGTATCTACCGCATTCTGCAACCCGTGTAGAGACAGCGTGAGCGTGGTTTGACCATTCAGTGGAAGTGGGAACATGTTGCCATAGCTCTGCCACCTGTGTATAATGGGTAAGGTCAGCGTTAACTGAAGCCTGCTCCTGCAACACAACAACGGTACGAATAGTTGCGGAGGTGTATCTTATCGTGAAAATTAGGAAGACTAAAAATTATACAAGTACTGCACTCCAAATCAGATCCGTATCCCTCAGGGTCCATTCACATCCATCATCGTTATTCTGTACCATCCAACAGAGAAAAATTACGAACTATAAAAGCTCCGCTAACTTTATCCGATAGATTTTTACAGCATCTCTTTCTTCCGACATATCGAACACGAATACCGTCACTGTCGATGTACTGTATTAATAAGCATCATAGTTAAAAGTGAGATCAATTTCAGCAATTTTATCGTAATTTCAGCACCGACCAATGACGCGGCAGCATGCTTACCAATTTCTGTATCATCGCTAAACGACCCCTCCACTACTTTGCGAATACCGTCAGGAATTTAAGTAGATGACTGTGTAGTATGATAATTCAGTGTTAATGCTCGAATGTATACACAAAAGTATACCAGACAGAAAGCTACATATCTGTAGCACTTGCATCATACGAGGTGCATTCAAGTTCTAAGGCCTCTGATTTTTTTCTCTGGACTGGAAAGAGATAGAAACATGCGCATTGTTTTAAAATGAGGCCGCGTTCATTGTCAATACGTCCCAGAGATGGCAGCACCGTACGGCAGATGGAATTTTACCGCCAGCGGCGAGAATGAGAACTGTTTTAAATGCTTAAAATGGCGACGTTTTCCTTACTTGAACAACGCGCAATCATTCGTTTTCTGAATTTGCGTGGTGTGAAACCAATTGAAATTCATCGACAGTTGAAGGAGACATGTGGTGATGGAGTTATGGATGTGTCGAAAGTGCGTTCGTGGGTGCGACAGTTTAATGAAGGCAGAACATCGTGTGACAACAAACCGAAGCAACCTCGGGCTCGCACAAGCCGGTCTGACGACATGATCGAGAAAGTGGAGAGAATTGTTTTGGGAGATCGCCGAATGACTGTTGAACAGATCGCCTCCAGAGTTGGCATTTCTGTGGGTTCTGTGCACACAATCCTGCATGACGACCTGAAAATGCGAAAAGTGTCATCCAGGTGGGTGCCACGAATGCTGACGGATGACCACATGGCTGCCCGTGTGGCATGTTGCCAAGCAATGTTGACGCGCAACGACAGCATGAATGGGACTTTCTTTTCGTCAGTTGTGACAATGGATGAGACGTGGATGCCCTTTATCAATCCAGAAACAAAGCGCCAGTCAGCTCAACGGAAGCACACAGATTCACCGCCACCAAAAAAATTTCGGGTAACCGCCAGTGCTGAAAAAATGATGGTGTCCATATTCTGGGACAGCGAGGGCGTAATCCTTACCCATTGTGTTCCAAAGGGCACTACGGTAACAGGTGCATCCTACGAAAATGTTTTGAAGAACAAATTCCTTCCTGCACTGCAACAAAAACGTCCGGGAAGGGCTGCGCGTGCGCTGTTTCACCAAGACAACGCACCCGCACATCGAGCTAACGTTACGGAACAGTTTCTTCGTGATAACAACTTTGAAGTGATTCCTCATGCTCCCTACTCACCTGACCTGGCTCCTAGTGACTTTTGGCTTTTTCCAACAATGAAAGACACTCTCCGTGGCCGCACATTCACCAGCCGTGCTGCTATTGCCTCAGCGATTTTCAAGTGGTCAAAACAGACTCCTAAAGAAGCCTTCGCCGCTGCCATGGAATCATGGCGTCAGCGTTGTGAAAAATGTGTACGTCTGCAGGGCGATTACGTCGAGAAGTAACGCCAGTTTCATCGATTTCGGGTGAGTAGTTAATTAGAAAAAAAATCGGGGGCCTTAGAACTTTAATGCACCTCGTAGTGCATAACTTACGACCTTTGTCTATGTGAATGGGAGTCAAAGGGCATTCTCGCATTCTTAGGATAAAGTTAGAGACCGAAAGATCTCCTCGCATTGTCTTTGATCAACACTCCCTGCAGATGACCAGAAGTAGGCCGCTACATTCCACGTTTCGTATAGGGACTGTGCGAACCGAGGCTGTAATTGCTGTCCCGCACCCATCCAAGGCACAAGATTTCTCCAGATGCGCGAATGTCGAGGAGGCTAGCATTCCTTATGGGTGTGCAGTAGATATGAAACTGTTGTGATGATATAACAGACGGTTAAGAACAAGAAACGGGTGGTTTTTATGCATGATGGAGCTCCAGACGGACGGAGTTTGCTACGTTTTATGTAAATCAACTGCGCTAGCAATTCTAAAGTGTTGTTCTAGTGTCTGGCGTCATTAACAAGAAGGTATTGGTAAGAGAGAACATAAACACATGCACCGCTAAGGCTACAAAATTCTGCACTTAAAATACGCTATAATGTTAGATCGTTGCGGTTTCTGACCTATTAGTCATATGGAATGCAACACTGTTACTATCACAATGTAAGAAATATATTTCCAGGGTATGATATACATTCTCCTTGCAGATTTCGCTACGATAAACTATGGCGATAAACTGTAATATGAAAACCCACTTCTTTGTAGTATCAATTCCTTGTTATACACATACAATATAACTTTCCAGAGCTGTATAGCCCCCACAACTCACATCCGATCACGGTTCATAAATTATTCTATGCTCGCATCAGTCCTATATAAAATGATCTTTAGTCACGGGGAACGCCTCTTACAAAGGAAGGGACAAACGCATAGTAGTGGTGTTTGACTTGTGAAATTACACGTCATTCCGCCACTAACTCCGTAAACAGAACATCTGTCAAGCAGATGTATACCTAAGAAACACCTGTCGCTAACTTAGAATCACCATAGTTATGAAACTGAGGACTAGTTTTTATGCCCAAGATGCGGCACGGAAATGGGGTACGTCGCATAAATCTTCGTTCGTTCAGAGGAATGTGTAGAAAGAGGATGGAAGTCCTCTGATGACCGAGAGGTTTGCTGTTAACGATCGCAAGTAGACAGTCACACACAGAACAAGCAGTTGTATGCGAGTCGAACGCAGGTTATGCCACACGACTGTTGCTTCCCGACAGAGCAACGGAAAAAAATGGTCAAATGACCTGCAACAACATGTCCGTCTCTCTCTAGAATGCATCATCAGTCTACCGTTAAATCCTATCTCGTTACAGCTCCATCTCAATCGCTCACTCCATCCACTCTCTGTCATCCTTTAACGCATAAGCAAGTAAGTTTATAAGCAGATGGATCTCTTTTTTCCAGGAAAGCATCAAAGACAGCGGACAACTCGCGCGTCTCGCTATTACCTAAATAGACATACAGCAGAATGCTGCCTCGACGAAGAATAAAAAATTGTTTCCTCGGTTCCCCGTGCTTCCATCTCAACGTTTTTCCGTGTTGCTCTTGCTTTCGTATGCTCGTTCCCATGTTCAAGAATTGCTCTGTACTAATCAGAAAACATGGAAGTACTCCCTCAATTTCCCCGCATTTCGGCGTATTCTCCCTCAATTTATACGTATTTTCCGTCATTTTATCGATTTTATGCACTTTTATCCGTGCGATTGCGACGTCACTTATCGTTCCGTTTTCCAGAATTGCTTGTAAATGTATTACAGCTGCCAACACCTAGCACAAACGCACTATTTCTCTGGTCAGGCGGCATAGTTACAGCACTGTAATGGAGTGCAACCAGTCACCTCCAACCGCATATTCTACAGCTGCAGCACGTATCTGTGCATGGGCCGCGGATGGCTCCCAGGTCTCACAGGTTAACGTTCGAGGGTGGATCCGCCGAGGGCTATACCGGGAGTGATGTCGGGATGCGAATCCCCAATACATCGCGTTCACAACAGGATTTGAAGGTGGATCACATTGTATCCGGAGCTATGTTGGAATGCGGATCCACAACACGTCACTTGCGGAACAGGGCTCGAAGGTGGATCAATCAGCCGTTACGTTGAAAGGTGGCTACACTGAGTCACAGAGCCAGAGATTGCGCCAAAGATTATTATTCCACCACTTGCACTTGGGAGTAGTAGTTCAGAGGATGTGGAGAGCAGTCGTTGTTCTGTTGGGCGAGAGAGTAGACGATCAGAGTGTTGACTGAAATGTCGTACTGTTCGGTTAGTGTAATGTATAGATGGAAGAAGATGCAATTTTCAAAATATATTTGAGAAAGGAGATGGGCTTTTGATTTATGTGCTGGTGTTCAAATGGCTCTGAGCACTGTGGGACTTAACTTCTGAGGTCATCAGTCCCCTAGAACTTAGAACCACTTAAACCTAACTAACCTAAGGACATCACACACATCCATGCCCGAGGCAGGATTCGAACCTGCGACCGTAGCGGTCGCGCGGTTCCAGACTGTAGCGCCTGGAACCGCTCGGCACTACGGCCGGCGATGCTGGTATAATGGAATATTTTCGTCAACATATAATGAGGTAAAAAGGTATTACAGTTTTGTTTAGTAACAATGCCTCTTGCTCACAGGTACAGTCACAAAGCATCTGTCTCGTGTTCATTTATTAGACTTGTAATTCTGGTTTCTATGTGCAACTATAGTATTTCTGGTTTTTCAATTAGTTCATTGTAAATGGTGTTTAAAATATTTTGCCGTATTGAGGAGAACCGAGCCAGATACATGTACATTGAGTCAGACTACCACACACAGAACAGTTACACTAGTGCTTTGTTGCTTCGTAACTTTTATACTTGCAGGGGACTTAATTAATCAATTGTGTTAATGGAAATTCCTTGTCATTCTTTATTTTTATTTTGTGCAGTCAGATTGCGTGCTAATAATAGTCAGGGCCAACCGGTTACGAGACTTCGTAACCGGTCACACTACCAGTAAAATTATTGCATTTATTCATTAATATTAGTCTTTTCTTTTTAATTAAGCCCCCATGCAACGTCCGGAGTCTTCTGCGACACAGCGTGGACGATTGAGATGGAGCTGTAACGAGGTAGGATTTAACGGTAGACTGATGATGCAATGTGATCCACCTTCAAATCCTGTTGTGAACGCGATGTATTGGGGATTCGCATCCCGACATCACTCCCGGTATAGCCCTCGGCGGATCCACCCTCGAACGTTAACCTGTGAGACCTGGGAGCCATCCGCGGCCCATGCACAGATACGTGCTGCAGCTGTAGAATATGCGGTTGGAGGTGACTGGTTGCACTCCATTACAGTGCTGTAACTATGCCGCCTGACCAGAGAAATAGTGCGTTTGTGCTAGGTGTTGGCAGCTGTAATACATTTACAAGCAATTCTGGAAAACGGAACGATAAGTGACGTCGCAATCGCACGGATAAAAGTGCATAAAATCGATAAAATGACGGAAAATACGTATAAATTGAGGGAGAATACGCCGAAATGCGGGGAAATTGAGGGAGTACTTCCATGTTTTCTGATTAGTACAGAGCAATTCTTGAACATGGGAACGAGCATACGAAAGCAAGAGCAACACGGAAAAACGTTGAGATGGAAGCACGGGGAACCGAGGAAACAATTTTTTATTCTTCGTCGAGGCAGCATTCTGCTGTATGTCTATTTAGGTAATAGCGAGACGCGCGAGTTGTCCGCTGTCTTTGATGCTTTCCTGGAAAAAAAGAGATCCATCTGCTTATAAACTTACTTGCTTATGCGTTAAAGGATGACAGAGAGTGGATGGAGTGAGCGATTGAGATGGAGCTGTAACGAGATAGGATTTAACGGTAGACTGATGATGCATTCTAGAGAGAGACGGACATGTTGTTGCAGGTCATTTGACCATTTTTTTCCGTTGCTCTGTCGGGAAGCAACAGTCGTGTGGCATAACCTGCGTTCGACTCGCATACAACTGCTTGTTCTGTGTGTGACTGTCTACTTGCGATCGTTAACAGCAAACCTCTCGGTCATCAGAGGACTTCCATCCTCTTTCTACACATTCCTCTGAACGAACGAAGATTTATGTGACGTACTCCATTCCCCTGCGCATCTTGGGCATAAAATGGCGTCTTCGGTTTCATAAATATGGTGATTCTAAGTTAGCGACAGATGTTTGTTAGGTATTACAATCCCCGTGTATACATCAGCTTGACAGACGTCCTGTTTACGGAGTTAGTGGCGGAATGACTTGTAATTTCACATTTCAAACACCGCTGCTATGTGTTTGTCCCTTTCTTTGTTACTAAAAATAATTTTATATAATTTATGAACCGTGAACGGATGTGAATAGTGGGAGCTATACACTTCTGGAAAGTTATATCGTATATGTATAACAAGGAATCGAAGTTTTAAGGAAGAAGTTTTTCATATTACAGTTTATGACCGTAGTTTGTCGTAGAGAAATCTGTAAGGAGAATGTATGTCACAGGCTGTAAATATATTTCTTACACTGTGATAGTAACAGCGTTGCATTGCATATGACTAATATTTCAGAAACCGCAACGATCTAACATTATAGCGTTTTTTAAGTGCAGAATATTGTAGCCTCTTACCAATACCTTCTCTGTAATGACCCCAGACACTAGAACAATACTTTAGAATTGCTAGCACAGTTGATTTACATAAAACGTAGCAAACTCCGTCCGTCTGGAGCTCCATCATGCATAAAAACCACCCGTTACTTGTTCTTAACCGTCTGTTACATCATCACAACAGTTTCATATCTACTGTACACCCATAAGGGATGCTAACCTTCTCGACATTCGCGCATATGAAGAAATCTTGTGGCTTGGATGGATGCGGGACAGCAATTACAGCCTCGGTTCGCACAGTCCCTATACAACGTGGAATGTAGCGGTCTACTTCTGGTCATCTGCAGGGAGTGTTGATCAAAGACAATGCGAGGAGATCTTTCGGTCTCTAACTTTATCCTAAGAATGCGAGAATGCGCTGTGACTCCCATTGACATAGACAAAGATCGTAAGGTATGCACTATGATGCAAGTGCTACAGATATGTAGCTCGCTGACTGGTTTACTTTGGAATATACATTCGAGCATTAACACTAAACGATCATACTGCACAGTCATCTACTTACATTCCTGATGGTACTCGCAAACTAGTGGAGGGGTTGTTTAGCGATGATACAGAAATTGGTAAGCATGTTGCCGTATCATTGGTCGGTGTTGAAATTACGATAAAATTGCTAAAATTGAGTTCACTTTGCTGGATCGTAATAACCTAGTCGCTTGACAAACGCGCTCCTGTGTATTAACTGACAATGAGATGCGTAGATGTGACACTCTCAAAAGAAGTTGACGAAGCACTGAAAGGGCCAAGTCGAAAAATAGCCCTTCGAGAAGGCGATATTCGCTCATCTAGTAAAAGCTTGCGAGAACCGACCACAACAACACTATTCCTCCTAGTATGCAAAACACGCTGCCAAACCAAAAAAGGGAAGCTGCCAGCACACACGGTCGCACCCCAGTCTAACTTTGTACACCGTCCTCTGCTATTAAATCGTTAAGGCTGGCAGCCATGGACAGACACCACAGTGCGTCACTGTTGTTCGTGTTTAGTGTTGTCACCAGCTCTCGAAGGTATACACTGAGCTGGCGAAAGTCCTGGCACACCGTGGCAGTATTGATTACACAGGCTACAAAAGGGCGCAGCTGCTACTTGTACTCAGGTGCTTCGTGTTTGTTTACAGCTTTCCGATGACATTATGGCCGCACGGCGGCAATTAACTAGGAACACGGAATGGTAGTCGGAGCTAGATGCGTGGCACATTCCTTTCGGAAATCGTTAAGGAATTCAATATTGCGAGATCCAGAGTGTCACGAGTGTGGCGAGATTATCAAATTTCAAGCATTGACACTCACTACGGACGACGCAATGGCCGACGGCCTTCGCTTACCGGCCGAGAGGAGCGACGATTGCGCAGAGTTGTCAGTGCTAACAGAGAACCATCAGTGCGTGAAATAACAGCAGAAATCAAAGTGGCACGTACGACCGACGTATCCATGACGACAGTGCCGCGAAATTTGGCGTTAAGGGGCTGTGGCACCCGAGCGACGCGAGTGCCTTTGCTGACAGCACGACGTCCCCACAGCGCCTTCGTTGGGCTCGTGACCCTGTCGGTTGGACCCCAGACGACTGGAAAACCGCGGTACGGTCAGACGTGTCCCGCTCTTAGTTGGTAAGATCTGTTGATAGGGTTCGAGTTTCGCCCACACGCCACTGTGCAAGGTGGTGGTGGTGGCTCCGTAGTGGTGTGCAGCGTTTACATGGAACGGACTGGATCCTCTGCTCCAGCTGACCTGATCGTTCACTGGAAACGGTCACGTTTGCTTACACGGAGACCATTTGCAGCCAAACAGCGACGCAATTTTTATGGATGGCAATGCGTCATGTCACTGTACCGCAGTTGTTCGCGATTGGTTTGAAGTACATTCTGGACAACTGAGTCGGGTGGTTGGCGATTCGGATCGTCCAACACGAATCCCGTCGAGTATTTACGGGACGCAGTCGAGAGGACAGTCTTCCACTGGCAACACTTTCGCACTTCTGGACGGCTGCAGACGCAGCACGACTCACTGTTTCCACGACTTGTCGAGTCCGTCCCATGTCGAGTTGAGTTGCTGCACTGTGCCCAGCAAGAGAAGCTACGACACGATATTAGCAGATACCCGATGACTTTCGTCACCTCTGTGTGTAAAGGGCGTGAACAGTGTCAGATAGAGACCGATTGCTGCCAAGGGCACAGATACACTGACAGTCTGGAAGTGGCCTCATAGTGGCTTTCCTTTTGGCTTGCTGGTAGAATCCTGAAATATCCAGACGTGTGGGGCCTTTCGATGTGACAGTGGACCAGAATTTGACTGTTTAGAAACGTGAGGGCAGACATACTGGTCGTCAAGATTCCAGTCGCCCAGGTCTGACAGCCACAGGCGAGCATCGCTATACTGTGCACCGAGCACGTCGTTACCCCTTTACATTGTGCTTGCATACGAGAACAAGTAATGGATTCCCTGTGACATCCCACACTCGTTCCTGCAATGATTTCGTCAGGCATAGCGGTGTTACTCCCGGCATCTATGACCCCGTGTCACAGCTGCTAGTGACTGAGGGAAATCTGACGGCGCAGTGGAACACTCGAAAACACAAAAAGCAGACCACCCCAGATTTCAAATATGTAGGCTGGGTCCCAGGTTTTCTAAACACTCAGCAGTACAGCCGTTTGACTGTACACAATGCATACCACAAGAGACCAATAGGGAACACTGCTCTTTATGGCAGTCAGCCCGGAATATACACCAATACCATCACACAACAAATATTAGAAAACACGTTATTAGAGATGAGACAGTTCTTAACGCTTCATTACAATACAGTTTCAGAAGACTTGTCACACTCTTTAAATGACATGACGAGCTGTTGCGTGTGACTCGAATCTGAACCCACTGTCAATCAAACAAAGTTTACCTGTCTGATCGAGACTCGACTAGGCGTAAAGAGACGTGTCCACCAGTATCAGTTTACAAGGCTGATTGTCGGAACCTCGACATAAATGACACTATGCCGACCACTGCGCAGGGAAGCACAAGAAGCCCCTGCGAAGAAAACGTGAAGAATTTGTAATAAACTTGTGATGATGGATGGGGAGTAGAACCCAGCACCCACAGGAATTGTTAACTAAGTTCAGTCAGATATCTCGTATTAAATATGTTTACCAGCAGCGTAATATTAGAACCTGAAACGACCATGCAAATGATTTTTGCCTGCCAGTGATTCGAAGCCGGCACCTTTCGCTATTTCTTACAGCTACGAATAGACAAGAAATATTTATTGTTTCTTCACCAGCCGTGAGAAGTGCACGTGTTTGACTACAGGAAATGCAGTGGACAGTTTTGTGCTGCCTGGGAAAAGGAAACGCACCCGATGAAATAACGGAATGATGGGGCAGTATCACCTCGAGCGGTTCAAGTCCAGAGAAAAATTGGAATCGTAGCTCGAATCCCAGTCCAGTGCCAATAATTTCGAAATCTCAGTGTCGCCTAAAATAGGAAATGAAAGTCTTATGACCTTAAATGACGATTGGTTCATTAACTAAAATAACATTACTAGTGTAAAAAGCTTACTACAGATAGAGTTTCTGCAAGCAGCAACTTCCGCCTCTGACAGCCAAACTCTGTTCCAGTCAGTAGCGAATGCATATGTTTAAAATTGATTTGGAACCACGGCATGAGTTTTTTACTTGGCGTTACTGGAGGTGAAAGGGTATGTTTGCGGCTGTGAAAAACTAGTACCTCCAACACGAAGCGAACCCACACCCTAGCCGCTGCAAGCTAGCTTTAGTCCAACCAACCACCGAATTTCACATGTGTTAGCATCACACGTTTTTGTCTCAGTGGGGTACACGGGACACCGTACGAGAAGCATTTTTACGAATAACCTTTTCTTGGTCTAATAGTCAACGTCATGCAGTGCTTCTTGATACAGACCGGCGTCCGCCCAAGTGATGGTGACGCATTGGCCATAGAGCCTATGATCTCTGACGGACTTTTCTGTTCTCGAATTAGCAAGTATAACATTGCTAACGTTGCGTATGATATAATAGTACGTTTCAGCATGCTCCGTAGCGTTTTATATGGCATCTTGTTACAGTCGTATTAACTATGCTCTTATTCTGTTCGAGTTTGTAGTGTATCTCGTGCCATGTCAGCTTGAATGTTTCTCTTTTTTGACGTTATGAGAGGCGTCGTTTATGCTTTAGAAAATGGAGTCTAACATGGAGTAAAGCCTAACATCTGTGACATTGTGTTCTGTTTGTGTTTAATAAAAGTGGAGGCAATTGAGAACACCTGCGCCCTGTGTGGAGCGAGTGTTATTGAGAAAGTCAAGTTGCATCGTTTCAAGTACGATCGTTTTGAGATAAATTAAGCATCACATTGAGGAAGCCAAAGAGGCAGTGATGAAGGACATTTCTGCGATTTACTACTGTGGTCAGTAACAGCAACTGGAAAGTGAGACGACCAATTAATCTTGCTGCGACACTTGTCATCGGCAGTCATACCGAGGTTAAAAGAAAGGAAGGAGCGTTAAAGTGCAACGTCTCGTCGAAAACGAGATTAGATGCGAAACATATTCTCAAACTAGGAAGGATAGGGAAGGGAATCGTCTGTGCCTTTTCAAAGGACTGATTCTGGCATTCGCCATAATAGATTTAAGGAGGTCACCATATCTAAATCAGTGCGGCCTGATGGCGATTTGAAGTAGCGTATGGTAATTCCACAAGGAGAAAATAGTGGGTAAGCCATAAATAACATTATCTGAAACAGTGACCTGTACACGTCCACAAAAAGTATTGTTATTGACATACATCTTGTGGCACAAAGAAGGTGTTTTGTGTTACAAGACAGTTCAGATGGCTCTAAGCACTATGGGACTTAACATCTGAGAACATCAGTCCCCTAGACTTAGAAGTACTTAAGCCTAACTAACCTAAGGACATCACACACATCCATGCCCGAGGCAGGATTCGAACCTGTGGCCGGAGCAGCAGCGCGGTTCCGGACTGAAGCGCCTAGAACCGCTCGTCCACAGCGGCCGGCTTGTGTTACAAACTGCTTGACAGTTGATACTTGTTGCCAACAAACGTGAAGCCTTGCAGTCGCACAGTTAGATATGCGACCAGGAAGACAGCACCGAGGAGCTTAGTTGGCAAACACGCCTACCGCACGTCTTCTGATCTGGCACCTGCATGTGTTTACCTTGGTTTTTGTTTCTTTTGTTTTGGCGATTTCACTTCAAACGTGACTTAACTCAGAATCAGCATGATGCGCACATAGCTTTTCGATCCCACGAATGTTCCGACTTGCAGTTTATGGTTATCGATGACGAGGTGGAATTTATTATTGACTACTTTTCTGATAGTTGCGTGTAATTTATTCATTAACCTACCGGGATCCACCACACGGCTATACTACTATACTAATAAAACTGGTGTCTTGTCGTAATACCGTACAAAAATGGCTATCTTAATTAAACACGAAATCCTTTGTTATACTCAAGTAGCTTTACTCGACTACAATGTAAATACGACAATGTGGCTGTGAAACTAGTTGCTGAATGAAATAAAGTTAACAGAGTATCCAGTGATACGATTTCATTAATAGATTTGTGTATCATTTTAATTGAATCAACTGTGGTTTCTTGGTGAAACATTGTAAATTAACTAAACAAATACTGTTTTTTACCTTATATTTTAATATTGTTACTGAACAACCTAAGTTTCGGGTTATAAGTCCATTTAGAAGTACATTACTGATTCTCAAAGATGATAACGCAAAGATAGTCATCTCAACTTCTGAATGTATGGATACATGGCTCTATGTAAAATTACCTCAATGACCATTTCTTAACAAATTACATATGGAATAACACACTTCAGCAATTACACTAACATAACTAAACATACCTGAGGATAAAGCTATGCATCAGCCAAGAACTTTTTGTCTACTGATGGACTGAGGCCAAAAGTTTTACTTCTATCCAGGAGTTGTGATATCATCTAAAAGAAGTGAATAACTGAATTGAGTTTGCTCGTTTAATAATATGTGTGGGGATGTACACATTTGTTTTTTAATTTCCAAAATTTGTGATTGAGACTAGGGGATATAGAGGAGGGACCGTAGACGCTGTTAAAACAGTAATGTGATTATGACTAGGGAAAATGAAGGAGGGACTATAGTGCTGTTAAATAGAACAGGTTATACAAGCAAACTAGAAGATTTCTTCCAGCCACTGCAGAAAGATGCAACATCTAGTTCCAATGATCAGGCTAAGAGGATAGAAAACAAGTGCTTCAACATCTGTTCTGTATACGCATGTAAGAGCATTCTGCAAATGAATCCTAGGGCACCACAGCTGTATGGTTTACCGAAGCTCAACAAACCTGAATTGCCAATCCGTCCTGTGGTGTAGCATTAAAAAGAGTTTAGATTTAGTCAACAAGTTAGCAGATGTTAAAGTTCCAACAAATGCTAAATTAGTCTCTTTTTATGTGCATACCATGTTCACAAGTATTCCAGTGAAAGACTGTGTAGATATTGTGTCATAACCATTGTATTCGCGAAACATTAACTCAGAAGAACAGCGGAGCACTGTTAGTATAATGGAATGTTGTTTAAATCAAAATTATTTCTGTTTTCAAGGGAGCCATTATCAGAAAGCAGATGGTCTGGTAACGGGCTCACCTTTATCCCTCTTACTAGCAGAAATGTTCATGGACAAATGGGAACCATTGGCAAAAAAGTTTGTGTATTGGTACAGATATGTGGATGATATTCTTTTCATGTGGAAAGGCTACAATAGACAACTCCACAAATTTGTGGAAAATAGGAGCCAGTGGCACACTAACATAAGGTGAGCATGGAGTAAGGAGGTGGTTAGTAGTGAAGGGCGGGAGGGGGGGGGGGGGGTGGGAGGGGATCCAGCGTAAATTTCCTGGAAATTAGCTTAAGAACAGAAGAAAGCCACCATTAATTTAAAATTTATCGAAAAGACTTCTTCACTGACAAATTCATCCCAGCTTCCTCCCACCATCCTACAGTCTATAAACATGCACCATTCACCACATGATCCGCTGTCTCCTTTCTGTCTCTATGTCCCAAGAAGACTTTTACCAGGAACTTAATATAATAAAAACAATAGCCACAAATTATGAATTTGACCCCAGCGTCATCGACAAAATTCTACGTAAAAAGATGAAGAAGCAAGCCAGGTCCCTGTTGTTCTCAATGCAAAATACAAAAATACAGACCAACTGCGAAAGAAATGGTGCAGATCGCCTATTATAGAGAACAGTCAAACAGAATAAATAACATTTTCAAGGCAAAGGGTTTCTCTGTTTTTTTTCTATGTCCCTCAGACAATAGGTAGTTGTTTGTTCAATGAAAAGACAAAACTGGGTTTTACATTAACACACGCCGCGAGTTTCAGTCTTCCTACATTGGTTGGACGGGGAGGTCCAGGCCTAAGGAGCATCACAGAAGCTGGAGACTGAAGAAGTCTGATTCAGCCTTTGCGGAACATTGCCTTAACAATAACCGCAAATACATAATTGATGTATTCGTCTTACACACAGAGAAAAAGGGGGCTACACTCAAGCAGCTAGAAATTTTAGAAATTACAAAAACAGAAGTGTGCATCCCCACACCTGTTGAAGTAATTTTACATTAAGGCACGGTTAGATACATTAAGACATTGAGATGACTATCTTTACGTTATCATCATGTTTATCTTGGCATTGTCATTTACGGGAATCAGTAATGTACTTGAAAATGGGCTTATAACCCGAAACCTACGTCGTGCAGTAACAACAGAAACTGTGAAACAAGGCAAAAACAGTGTTTGTTTGGACTTGTGTATTTTCAGTAGCAGTTCCGGGACATTTTATGTTTCATACCCCTACATTTACTGGTTACTGAATGTAGCGAGACTCTTACGATGACAAAATTTCTAAAAATGTCGTTCTGAGTCACAGAGGAGGTAAAATGTTACTCTAGCGCCAGTTTGAAACTGAGAGCTACTGCCTCTTACTCTTTAGAGTGGGTCGGCATTTTCATGGGGCAAGCGACCAACTGCAGCGTTCGTCGCCTCCTCAGTGCTCTTGTGATGGCTGACGCAGATAATTGGCAACGTAGGCAACGAGATTATTTGTAATTTCTGCATGAAAGTAATCCCCCCTGTCTGTAAACATACATTTGATGAGTCGATGACACAACGGAGTGAAATTCGTTCAGAATCTTTGATTGCTACGCCAGGAACATATGAAGTGATTCTTCAAGATAATTTTCTGTAATTACGGAAAGTAACAAAACTATGACAGAGTCACCAGACGTGTTCCACTATGTTGTCACGACCCTGTCATAGCCGTAGCAGGACCATTATGTTTCTACAGGCAATGTCTTTCTTGAGTGGGCTAAGAGGTTAGGAGTGCACCTTGTGCATCAATGATGCAGAGATTTAATTACTTTTCTTACGACGTCAAAAGGAGCATTCTAGTATTTATGGCGAGCGAGAAGAACAGAAAGTTGCACAGACCACCCTAACACACACGAAAGAAAACAAACGTAATACACTGAGTTATAGAGCCATTTCATTACACAGACATGTAGCAGGGCGTGTGAACAAATACTTTATCCAGAGTGTAAAATACACCGAAATACATTAATACTGACATCACACAAGCATCGATTTGGAAAGCATCATTCTTGTGAGACACGGCTGGCACTTTATTGGCACGACATACTGCGTACAGGGCCTCGCAAATTGATTCCGGGTTCACAGAATCCCAAAAAGGCTTTTGATGTTATTCTAGGTGCGATCACACTGCTTTCCTACGGACTATCGTCTCAGCCGTGCGACTGGATTCGTGATTTCCCCGATGAAATGTCGCAGTTCACAGTAACTGACGGGGCGTCACCTAGTGAAATGGACGTGATAACTGTGATTCCGCTAGTAAAGTGATGTCGACCTTCTGCTGTTTCTAATACGTAATTTCTAATACGTGATTCAGCAGACAATCAAAACATCTCTCTTAGATTTTAGGCGGGTAATGCTGTCGCCTAGGTAAGTCCTCAGAAGGGCAAAGCGAATTGCAAGATGATGTTGAAACTATATCTTCCACGTGCAAAACGTGGCAGTTGACATTACACGATAAAAAGTATGAGGTTCTGCACATGAATACAAAAACTATTCCGTGAAAGTTCGCTTACACGGTACATCAGTCACATCCAAAGGTTGACAGTTCAACTAAGTATCCAGGCACCACGGTCATGAACAACTTGAATTCGAACCGTCAGATGGAAAATATTGTGGGAAAGGAGATACAAAGACAGCGTTTTATTGATAGAATGCATACAAGAGGCGACAAAGCATTTTACGTGACCGCCTACTATACACTTGTGCGTCCTCTTCGTGGGTATTCGTGCGCGGCATGGGATCCCTACGAGGTAAGACTGACGGAAGGGTACTTGAGTTAGTATTATAACTAAATAGGGGAGATCGTTTCATGTATATTGTAAACGAGATAGGAATGAAATGATTGAAACGTAGGCGTTTTACATTATCAATCGCCAATCTCCTCTATTGAACGCCCCGATACTTTGTTTATGCCGACGTACTAGGAGAGATGACCATTGTGATGAGGTTTGGTTGTTCATTATTTCCGCGCGCTTTTTGAGAGAGTGACAGTGGTTCAAAGAACCCTCTGCCAAGCACTTAATTGTGAATTACAGAGTATTCGTGTAGATGTGGATGCAGATGCCCAGGGAGGAGCAGGAGGAAGGCGGGAGGGATCTAAGAGATCTATAGGCTATATACAAAAACAACTCACTTTAGCCGGCCATAGTGGCCGTGCGGTTCTAGGCGCTAGAGTCTGGAACCGCGTCACCACTACGGTCGCAAGTTCGAATCCTGCCTCGGGCATGGATGTGTGTGATGTTCTTAGGTTAGTTATGTTTAAGTAGTTCTAAGTTCTAGGAGACTGATGATCTCAGAAGTTAAGTCCCATAGTTCTCAGAGCCATTTGAACCATTTTTTTGAACTCACTTTAATTAAAAATGCAACTCAAAGGAATACTAACTCAAATATTATTTTATTTGTTGCCACATGATCTTACTATTGGCTCTCAATGACGAAAAATTAAGAAAAAGACGACATAATAAAACGTTTTAAGGAGACTAATACTTTATCCAAAATCCCACATCATTTTGTACTTCTATCGTGCGTCTTGGCACAGAATCTATAAGCCGTCAGATGTAACAACCTGAAGAAGCAACTTTCACCCTGGCTTCGAGAACGCAGCATCAGCTGTATTTTGTCGGTTTCGTGACCAGTTCTCTGTTGACGTTCTGGCGACCTGAGCCCACACGTTTCCTATAGGGTTGACATCAGCAGCCCGTGGCGGCCAATTCCACGACGTCGGAAAGCTGCTGCTGGACCAGTGCAGACTTGTGAACTGGAGAAGTCCCCTTCTCCGCACAGAATTCCCACTGGCGGAAGCGTCACATTTTCCAATATGTGGGCCGTACTGCTCGTTGTCGAGAGTTCCTTCTATCCTGTGAAGAATTCCTGCTCCTCTCACAGAAGATCGTCCCCAGCAGGAAACACAAAGCCGCCCACTTCTTCTCGTCGCGGTTACATATTCGTGTCGATGGCGAGTCCCTTGCGACTCTCGGAAAGTCGTTAATGGTGGAAAACGACGGCGGATCGTCAGCCTTTGGTGAATCACGTCACTGGAACCAGGGAAGTCGGTCTCGCGTTCAGAAGGGGATTTTCTCAGCTCTTAGACACCAGCTTGCCGTCCTGCTCCTGTGAGCTCAGTCTCTTCCTGCCTCAGCCAGGAGCTCTGCTGGAAGTGCCTCTTTCCACCATCTCGTTGCAGTGGTACGTGGAACGCCATAGCTTCTGCCAGCTTCTCCAATGGGACGTCCACCTTCTTCAGTAACAGCGACGACTCTCTCGAGTTGCTCTCTCGCACTCTCCATTGCAACAGGCGACCGGCCTCTCGTCTCCTCTCCTCGCCCACGCTGGCTGCCCGGCGGCTAGTTCTCGTCCAGGGTTACCCCTCCAGGGATCAAACGTTCCATCGACCCTGCCCCAGGGTGTAGTGCAAACTAATGGAGCTACAGCTTTTTTGTTACAGCACGAGCAGGACATTTACTTTTGACGTTTCATTCAAATATTTCACAAAACGTAAGTTGGAGAAGACACTCGTGATGAACGTAGCTACCACAAAATATTTCAATTAGCTAGCAGTCGCAGGAAACTATTCGTTCTTGCAATCGCTCTCCATTAGATGTTGCCTTAAGAAAATATGTATTCTACCTAGATAACTAAGCAGATTGTAAAAGTAAGTAGTTCTGGCAGCAATCCTGCCAAATAATTGTGCTCATGTTGAGCGCTTATAAAGTGTACTTAATGTTTCTGAAACAATAACTACTGCACGACGGAAATTACGTTCTGCTGATGCACTTCATTTGCATCACAATCATACACAATTACTCTGTAATTCGCAGATACGTGTTTCGTGAAGAGTTCACAGAATCGCTTTAATTTCTCGGCCATTTCACTCACGTACGAAGCTCGAGAAAAACCGACACCAAAATCTTTGTGTGTGAGTTCTAATTTCACTTATGTTATTAAAGTTGTGATGTCTTCCTTTGTGTGTCGGTGGCAACAAAAACTGTTTGCATTCGGAGGAGAAGGATGGTGGTGGAAGTAATGAGAAGTGAAGGGCGTTTATTTTAATACTGCGCCCTCAACTCGCCCCCTTCCCTCTCACCTCTCCATCCTCAAGGAAAAAAAGAAAAGATTCGCGACGCTCTCTCCCGTAATTCGCTACACTACAAAATCAGCTGCCTTCTTTCAATGTCTTCGATGTCGTCCGTCAATCCCGTAAGGTGAGGATCGCACAGTGCTCAGCAATGCACGAAAGGCCGAACAGCCGTAGTGCTGGCAGTCTCCTTACTGCACTTGTCGGGTCTCCTGCGGGTTGTGTCAATAACATTTGTTTCTCACCTTTGCCATAACATGTGATGTTTCACAGTTTCGTTGTTTTTTTTTTTTTTTTTTTTTTTTTTTTTTTTTGCAACTCTCAGGACTTACGCTACATATACAACCGTCAAATTTGTTTTACTTATCGTTTTCTCGAAGCACGACGAAACCTTCTTGGTAATCACGCGGAGAACCTCACACATTTTATTGTATAAGGTCAACTTCATGTTGTGCACCGTGATGATATACACTCCTGGAAATTGAAATAAGAACACCGTGAATTCATTGTCCCAGGAAGGGGAAACTTTATTGACACATTCCTGGGATCAGATACATCACATGATCACACTGACAGAACCACAGGCACATAGACACAGGCAACAGAGCATGCACAATGTCGGCACTAGTACAGTGTATATCCACCTTTCGCAGCAATGCAGGCTGCTATTCTCCCATGGAGACGATCGTAGAGATGCTGGATGTAGTCCTGTGGAACGGCTTGCCATGCCATTTCCACCTGGCGCCTCAGTTGGACCAGCGTTCGTGCTGGACGTGCAGACCGCGTGAGACGACGCTTCATCCAGTCCCAAACATGCTCAATGGGGGACAGATCCGGAGATCTTGCTGGCCAGGGTAGTTGACTTACACCTTCTAGAGCACGTTGGGTGGCACGGGATACATGCGGACGTGCATTGTCCTGTTGGAACAGCAAGTTCCCTTGCCGGTCTAGGAATGGTAGAACGATGGGTTCGATGACGGTTTGAATGTACCGTGCACTATTCAGTGTCCCCTCGACGATCACCAGTGGTGTACGGCCAGTGTAGGAGATCGCTCCCCACACCATGATGCCGGGTGTTGGCCCTGTGTGCCTCGGTCGTATGCAGTCCTGATTGTGGCGCTCACCTGCACGGCGCCAAACACGCATACGACCATCATTGGCACCAAGGCAGAAGCGACTCTCATCGCTGAAGACGACACGTCTCCATTCGTCCCTCCATTCACGCCTGTCGCGACACCACTGGAGGCGGGCTGCACAATGTTGGGGCGTGAGCGGAAGACGGCCTAACGGTGTGCGGGACCGTAGCCCAGCTTCATGGAGACGGTTGCGAATGGTCCTCGCCGATACCCCAGGAGCCACAGTGTCCCTAATTTGCTGGGAAGTGGCGGTGCGGTCCCCTACGGCACTGCGTAGAATCCTATGGTCTTGGCGTGCATCCGTGCGTCGCTGCGGTCCGGTCCCAGGTCGACGGGCACGTGCACCTTCCGCCGACCACTGGCGACAACATCGATGTACTGTGGAGACCTCACGCCCCACGTGTTGAGCAATTCGGCGGTACGTCCACCCGGCCTCCCGCATGCCCACTATACGCCCTCGCTCAAAGTCCGTCAACTGCACATACGGTTCACGTCCACGCTGTCGCGGCATGCTACCAGTGTTAAAGACTGCGATGGAGCTCCGTATGCCACGGCAAACTGGCTGACACTGACGGCGGCGGTGGACAAATGCTGCGCAGCTAGCGCCATTCGACGGTCAACACCGCGGTTCCTGGTGTGTCCGCTGTGCCGTGCGTGTGATCATTGCTTGTACAGCCCTCTGGCAGTGTCCGGAGCAAGTATGGTGGGTCTGACACACCGGTGACAATGTGTTCTTTTTTCCATTGCCAGGAGTGTATTTTCAACATCATTTTGCAATTCGCTTTGCTCTTCTGAGGAGTTTACTAGAAGGCAGCATTACACGCCACAAATCTAAGAGAAATGTTCTGATTGTCTGCTGTTAGTTTATATACATTAGAAATGGAAGAAGGCTACATCACTAGGTGACACCCCGTCAGTTACAACTGAGACGGTTCAAATGGTTCAAATGGCTCTGAGCACTACGGCACTTAACATCTATGGTCATCAGTCCCCTAGAACGTAGAACTACTTAAACCTAACTAACCTAAGGAAAGCACACAACACCCAGTCATCACGAGGCAGAGAAAATCACTGACCCCGCCGGGAATCGAACCCGGGAACCCGGGCGCGGGAAGCGAGAACGCTACCGCACGACCACGAGATGCGGACAACTGAGACGGTAGTCCGTAGGAAAGCAATGTCTCTTATGAGGAATGGTATCACAACCTTTTTGGAATTGTATAAACACGGAATCAATTTGAGAGCCCCTGTACACAGTACGTCATGTGAATAACAAGAGTTGTGCTTTACAAATCCGTGCTAGTTTGATGTCAATCAGTAATATATTTCGAGGAATTTCATGACGTTGTAACAAAGTATTTGTTCACACGTCCTGTTACATGTTGATGTCAATGAAATGGATTACTCAGAGGATTGCATTTATTTTCTTTCAAACGTATTGCCGTGGTCTGTGCAATTTTCTATTCTTCTGGCTCACAATAATTACTAGAATACTCCTCATCACGTTGTAGGAAAAGTAAGTAGTAGGGCAAAGGGGCATGACGCCACTCTCCATTGTTGCCAAATTACTCAGATGGTGGATCCAAGATGGCGGCCGGAGATGTGGCAATGTCATAGAAGGAAATTCAAATATGGTGGGAAAATAGGTCAATTGGGCTGCCTCCAGTAACCTAACCCCACACATCCCCAGCCCTATAAAAGGCAGGAAATTAAAAAAAGGAAGCAAATTCAAATTTATCGGTGTGTGGTCCGGAGACCAGCTGACCTAGCTCACGAGACCACCGCCGGCGGATGCTGCGGACCCTCCCCCAACCCCCTTCCCGCTCCCCTCCCCACCCCTCCCCCATCGGGAAATTCGCTCAGTCTGTGCTGAGCTTCTGGACTGGAAGGACCCCACAACCACAGCTTAAAACAGCCTGCATAAGCATTTGTTTTAACAATTTGTTTAAGGATATTGTTTATTTACTTTCGAAACAACAACCCACCACGAAATTGACGCTGGTGTTTAAGCAATTTAGACGATGTTAAACAATTGCCATACTTTTTTTTCATTCTGATAACGAAAGGAACCACGTAATTACAATGTCACAGATCGAGCTAAATTCTGCATATGTTTCTTCAGAAGATTTGCTACAGAAAATTTTAATTAAACAATTCGCTTCACAAACTGAACAAATATTACAAAATTACTAGAAATATGCTTGCACACAAAACATTGTGAGATATGTAGTTGGAATATTTAAACAATTTGCGATGATATCGTATATTGTTTAAACAATTTGGAAATTTTGTTGGAACATTTCACACATTTTATAAATCGAAGATGTCACAAACTAAATGTGACTTCTGACTTCGGACAAAAAGAGAGAGAGAGAGAGAGAGAGAGAGAGAGAGAGAGAGAGAGAGAGAGGGGGGGGGGGGGGAGGCAGGGAGGGAGGGAGGGAGACGAGAGAGCTTTGCAGATGACCAAAGAATGTTTAAAGAATTTCCGACGTAATTGCACTTTTTATTCCGAGGCTCCAGAAAGATCGTGGCGGGTTCTGGTACACTTCCCAGTCTTCACCCAGTGTTCCTCCCTGAGACAACTCGCGCGCTTTTGTGGGAAATACCAGTGTCTGCCTTGTCTTTGAGCACGAGCTGCTTCAATAGCTGTTAAATCCAACTGAATCTTAATGCACTTTCAAAATTATCTCTGCACAGTAGTTTGCTTCAAGGCGTGTCTTAAATAAATCGGTAAACAATTTCACAAACTGATTATACGCTAGCACAGTAGGAAATATTAATTAAAATTACAGATCGATACTGCTTTGGAATATTTGCACACATAAACAAATTAGGCAAAGTATTTGACACCTCAATACATATACAAATGTCGCTTCACACAATTTATTTGAAATACACGTGCACACAAAACTATGCACTGTCTTCTCAGGTGCACACGGAATGATGGAAATAACATCGCACAAAAATAAATGAAAATACGCGGGAATATTGTTTATAAATTGAAACCTAAAGAAATGACCACAAATTCATCGCATCGTAACTCTGAAGACGATCCTACACCACGAAAAAAATTGACAACTACACTATGACAGAACTTTGCTGTACAAGGCACGGCTGTATCCCGGGACGCGCGATGCGCCGCGGCTCGCCTCAGAATGAACCGGCGACCACAACTGGGCTGTCGAGCCGGATGGATGAAAGGCTTCCAGCACGAAGAACGAGTTGGAGTAACGATTTGGTATTTCGAGAGCGCGCCAGGACCCACATACAAAAGCGTGCGACCTCCGTGGCCGGCACACCAGCACCAACATGCTCTGCCTGCTCAGACCAGCTCTCATGAGCAAGTCGGGAGAATGCCGCACTGCCGGCCAGAGTGGCCGACCGGTTCTAGGCGCTTCAGTCTGGAACCGCGCCACCGCTACGGTCGCAGGTTCGAAGCCTGCCTCGGGCATGGGTGTGTGTGTTGTCCTTAGGTTAGTTAGGTTTAAGTGGTTCTAAGTTCTAGGGGACTGATGACCTCAGATGTTAAGTCCCATAGTGCTCAGAGCCATTTGAACCATTTTTTCTCTACCAAATCTGTGTATATGCCTTTTTGTTGTCGTCGTCGTTGTAGGCGAGAGGGATCGGTGGCACCGTGTCGATTCTAATGAGGATGAGATACCTGAATGGATCAGGGAAATGGCTCTAGATAAAGAGCTGCAAAGGCAACACGGCCTGGCCGCTTTTAGAGGGGCACGACTTAAGTGGAGATACCTGATAATGCCGACGAAATGCTCACGTCGTCGACCCAGAGCGGGAAACGTAATTACTCAGTCTGCTTACATAACAATGTGATCATACGTATTCTCTCTTTCCTTGCAGCAGCAGGCAATGTCTGGAAGGTTTTACTTAATGTTTTTCGTCGTTCTCTCTCTCTCTCTTGTACAGCAGCCTCATCCCCGCAGTGGGTACCGGTGGCGGTTAAACGTCTCTCGCCAAAGCGGGATCCAGTGAGACACTCAGCACGGCCGCGGCGCCGCCCCAGCAGCGCCCTGACGCCTGTGGACCGAGCAGCGAGCCCCCAGCCCCCAGCCCAGCAGCAGCAGCCACGCTGTTCCCACGCCTCACCCAGTACTGCCGATTCGTCCTCGTCAGAATCATCGCCAGCAACGAAATGTACGTGTGGCTCGGCGGTTACCCCTGTGCACCTTGCCGATTCCATCACCAACAGGGCGGACCTCATCACGCCCCCCCCCCCCCCCTACTAGCTGTACCACTAGTAATAGATGTGATTCTGTGGCTAACGGCAGTTCCCTCTCCCGCCCTTTCAGTGAAGGCCGTAAGGTCAGTGACACCATACTGCAGTTACAATACTCGGAGATTCTGGGCGCCTTTGAGGAGCGAATCTCGTTCACGACGGTCGAGAAACCGGCAGGAGGATACCAAGTATCCTGCCATTGAATATGGTGTGGTACTGTGCATCCAACAGTCGGACCCCCTCCCTCCCCTCCACCAAAACCTTGCCTCTGGTATCGCAAAGTCTTTATTATCTGTGGGGGATAATGGCTTGATAACGTGGAGCACGTTAATCGTCAAGAGTTTTTGCGAATCCACCCTGAGAGCCGTACTGGCTCAGTTTTCCGAGATTGAAGTTAGAGGGTCAACTGATGCACTCAGCAGAACACCTGGTCGTCCGTACATGTGTCTATGATCCGGTAAATGGAGGGTCCAGCTATATCGAGCTTCCTTGGTTCAAATGGCTCTGAGCACTATGAGGCTTAACTTCTGAGGTCATCAGTCCCCTAGAACTTAGAACTACTTAAACCTTACTAACCTAAGGACATCACACATATCCGTGCCCGAGGCAGGATACGAACCTACGACCGTAGCGGTCGCGCGGTTCCAGAGTGCAGCGCCTAGAACCACTCGGCCACCCCGGCCGGCTATCGAGCTTCCTAAGGATATAGCTAAAAGAGGGCATGCATTAAATGTCGAAAATAAAACAGATCAGGCTTGTTTTGCACGGCCAGTCCTAGCTTGCGACACAAATTACAATTACAGACATCATCCTGAGCGTCCTGTTACATACCATATAGTTGATAGTATTTGTGGGTTTTATAACTTTGTCGGTATTGAGTTTCCCATCAAGATCCAGGACGTACCTAAATTTGAGCCACAGAATACTGAAATATCGGTTCATGTTTACAGCCTGGAGAAATGCAAGTCATATGATCAGGACAAGCATAAAGTCGTCGACCTCCTCAATTTCTCAAAATTTGTCGGTGACTGTAAGATGCATGTAAACATTCTGCTCTTCTCTGAAGGTGATAATGATCAATACGTATGGATCAAAGACATGTCCTGACTTGTGTTCTCTCAACTGAGTAACCACAAGTGGAAATAGCATACTTGCCTAAGGTGCCTCAGTGTCTTTTCCACAGACAAGTTATTCACACCACATCTAGTAGTTTGGGCTTCCAAGGACCCGGTACGTGTTATTATGCCTACTGTGGAAAACAAATTCATAAAGTTTAAGAATGCTCCCCATCAGGAGTGATGCTCTTTTAGTGTACGGCGACTTGGAATGTCTCCTAGCTCCTGTCACCCACTGCGTAGGTGACCCTACCACTTCACATACCACCTCTACAGGGAAACGCATACCACATGTGGCAGCGTACCAAACTGTATCTTCCTATGATTCAAGTCTTAACCATTACAAATCTTATGTGAGGGATAATCCTGCGGATTGGCTGCTCACGGAACCCGAGAAACTTTGACGGGAGGCCGATATGCTTTACAGCGATAACGTTCACTTGGCCAAATCGAAGGGCTGAGTTGTGTCATACTTGTGGTCCGCCGTTACACAGAACAGTGGAAACTCCTTGTAGGGGTCTTACGAGCAAGTTCCGTGGCACAGCTCACAATACGTACAATTTAAAGTACCGGCTACCAAAACACACAGTCACTTTCCTCCATAATTTACGCGAGTATTATGCTCACTTTCTTTTTCTGAGCACTGATTTTGGTGGGAGAAAATTCAGGTCAGTGTCCTCCCTGAGAGGGTTGAGAAATATATTGCCATCTCACCAGCATTTCCTCAATTGTACACATGGGTGCTTGTGCCAGAGAGGGTGAGCATCTTGTCTCTTGCACTTTGGAAGACTGACTGGACTTTTATCGAGTGATCTACAGTTACAGTGTGTGTGTGGTTTGAGGTTTTCGGGCGCTAAACAGCGTGGTCATCAGCGCCCACTACAGTTACAGTACATGCATTTATCAACATGAGTTGTGAAGGCTAACTTAGCCCCTGCCTGCTGCATCTTAATTATTTGACCAAATATGTTCATCTTATTCATACATTCACCAAATACCATCACTTTCCAAGCATCATAAAAGTGGCTATGGGCAAAGTTCTGACCTGCATCATTACAACTAATATACCCATTAAACTCCTCATTCTCCAGCAGACACATCTCACTCACTGAGCACATAGTACCAGTAATTAAATACATAGGTCATCTCGGGAAACTGGGCACAGACCGAGTCCTTTTCCCGCCAATTTACAGATGGTGGTGGTGAGGGGAGGGGAGAGGGGAGTGAGGGAGGACAAACAGCACCCTCTGGTGGTGGTGTTTTGAACTAGGTCAGCTGATCGCTGGACCTCAAGGTTAGTACACAAAATTTAATGTGTTGTGGTCTTCAGTCCAGAGATTGGTTCGATGCAGCTCTCCGTGCTACTCTATCCTGTGCAAACTTCTTCATCTCCCAGTAGCTACTGCAACCTACATCCTTCAGAATTTGTTTAGTGTATTCATCTCTTGGTCTCCCTCTACGATTTTTACCCACCACACTGCCCTCCAATACCAAATTGGTGATCCCTTGATGCCTCAGAATATGCCCTATCCCTTCTTCTCGTCAAGTTGTGCAACAAATTTCTCTTCTCTCCAATTCTACTCAATACCTCCTCATTAGTTATGTGATCTAGCCATCTAATCTTCAGCATTCTTCTGTAGCACCACATTTCGAAAGTTTCTATTCTCTTCTTGTATGAGCTATTTATCGTCCACATTTCACTTCCATACATGGCTAAATCTATACTCGATGTGAAAATTTAATATTCCTGGCAATAAAATAGAAATTCCAACTACTTTTTTTTAATTTCCCGTCGTTTACAAGGGTGGGATGGGTGGAGTTAGGTCACTGGAGATAGTCCAATTTACCTATTTTCCACCAAAATTTTAATTTCCTGCCATGATGTCAGTGTGACATTGCCCCAACCACAGCCTCCATCTTGGATAAATCTGGTAACAATGCAAAGTGGAGTGATGCTCACTTCGCCCTACTACTGAAGAAATTAAGCTGCTGAACCGTTCATCCACAAGATGCACAAACGTTCTGCTACGACTATGATAGGGTCATGACAACATAGTGGACCACATCTGGTGACGCTGTGATAGTTTTGTTACTTTCTGTAATCACAGAGAATTATCTTGAAGAACCATGTGATAGATTCGTGGTATACCAATCAAAGATTCTGAATGAATTCCACTTCGGTGTGTCATTGACTTATCAAATGTACGAGGGTAAGTCAATTATTATCCACAAAGTAGTAATAAAATTTTATTGTAATCAAATACGAGACTTACAAGATCATAATTTTTCGACATAGTCTCCTTGCGTTTCAACGCACTTGGTCCATCGTTGCACAAGTTTCATGATGCCCTCATAAAAGGAGGTTCTCGGTTAAGCTGAGAGCCAGGAATGCACCGCCACTGTTTAGTCCGAGGCAAATCGACGTCCCCTTAATGCCTGTTGGAGTGGACCAAACATGTGATAGTCAGAAATGGCAAGATCGAGACGATATGGAGGATGAGCCAGTACTTCAAATTTGAGTTTCTGGAGCGTTTCAGCAGTGTGACCACCAATATGCGGACGGGCATTGTCGTGCAACAACACGACACCTTTTGACAGAAATCCTCGGCGTTTGCTTCGAATAGCAGGCTTTAGCCTGGCAGTAAGTATCTCACTGTAAAGTACACTGTTTATTGTTGTGCCCCTTTCCCCATAATGCTCCAATACTTGATCTTGTGCCCCCCAAAAACCGTAAGGGTCAGTTTCGTCTTGAACTTTTTCTTGCACGGCGAATTTGGATGTTTCCATTCCATACTCTGCCGTTTACTCTCCGGCTCGTAATGATGGGTCCATGTTTCGTCACCAGTAATGATCCTGTCTAAGGAGTTGTCCCCTTCAATACCATAGCGATCCACATGTTTCTTACAGATGTCCAAGCGCGTTTTTTTATGCAACTGTGTGAGTTGTTTTGGGACCCATTTTGCACAACTTCGACAATAGTTAATCGTCTGTCTAAGATAATCATTTTACCTGAACGCTCAATGGTTTCTTCATTTGTGGCGGTAAACAGTCTTCCGGCCCCTCCATCGTGCGTAACACTTGTGCAAGCATTTCGGAATTTTTCAATCCATTCGTAGACACCCCGGTGTGGTAAAACACAGTTCTCGTACTGCATCGCAAGTCCTCAATGAATTTCGGCCCCTGATACGCCTTCCGATCACAAAAAAAAACAAACGGATCACTTGAACGTTGCTCTTCCTTAGACAGCGGAGCAGCCATGATTAACAACACAACAGCTTCAAAATTGCAAAGATATATCAACAAATAAACAAAGCATGCGCCACCAACGTAAAACGACAGTACTACCAAAATAAACAAAAATATAACTAAATTGCGGATAATAATTGACTTACCCTCGTATGTTTACCGATAGGGGAGATTACTTTCACGCAGAAACTACAAATAATCTCGTTGTCTACATTGCCAATCATCTGTGTCAGCCATCACAAGGGCACTGAGGAGGCGATGAACGATGCAGTTGGTCGCTTGCTTCATGAAAATGTCGACGCACTGTAAAGCGTTCCAAACAAGTGCGAGGGAAACATTTTACCTCCTCTATGACAGAGCTACTAACAACTGTATTTAAAAATTTTGTCATTATATCTCGCTACATTCAGCAACCAGTGGATCTAGAGGTAAGTAACGTAAAATACTGTGGAACTGTTACTGAAAATAGACAAATCTGTTAATGAAATCGTATCAATGAATATTCTGTTAATTGCATTTCATTCGGCAACTACTCTCACAGCCACATTGTCGTATGTATTTCGTAGTCCAGTAAAGCTACCACAATAGGACGTTTAACTACGATAGCCATTTGTTTTACGGTATTATGATGAGACACCAGTTGTATTAGTGCAGTAGTGTAATAGACCCGTTAGGTTGAATAAATTAGACGCAAATATCAGAAAAATAATCGACAATAAATTCAACCTCGTTATCGATAACAATCTGATAATACATATATAGCTTTTCGATCCCACACGTGTAGCAATTAGCTGATTCTGAGTTAAGCCACGTTTGAAGTGCAATCGCCAAAACAAAACAAGCAGAAACAAAGGTAAACAAATGCAGATGCCAGATCAGAAGACGTGCGGTAGGCGTGTTTGCCAACTAAGCTCCTTAGTGCTGTGTTCCTGGTCGCGTAAGTAATTCTGCGACTGCAACGCATCACATTTATTGGCAACAAATGTGAGTCGACAAGCAGTTTGTAACACAAAACACATTCCTTGTACAACCAGATGGATGTCGATTACAATACGTTTTGTGGACGTATACATGCCATTGTTTGAGATAAGGTTTTTACGGCTTACCCACTATTTTCTCCTTGTGAATATACCATACGGTACTATAAATCGCTATCAGGCCGCACTGATTTAGGTTTATGGTGACCTACTTAAATCTTAGTAGGTTAATTTTTCGCCTGCCTTGCTAGTTACCGGATACACTGTTACTGACCACAGTAGTAAACCGCAGAAATGTCCTTCATCACCGCCTCTTTGGCTTCCTCAATGTGATGCTTAATTTATCTCAAAACGATCGTACTTGAAACGATGCAACTTGAATTTCTCGATAACACTCGCTCCATACAGGGCGTAGGTGTTCTGAATTTTCTCCACTTTTATTAAACACAAACAGAACACAATGTCACAGATGTTAGGCTTTACTCCATGTTAGACTCCATTTTCTAATGCATAAACGACGCCTCTCATAACGTCAAAAAAGAGAAACATTCAAGCTGACATGGCACGAGCTACACTACACACTCGAACAGAATAAGAGCATAGTTAATACGACTGTAACAAGATGCCATATAAAACGCTACGGAGCATTCTGAAACGTAGTATTATATCATACGCAACGTTAGCAATGTTATACTTGCTAATTCGAGAACAGAAAAGTCCGTCAGAGATCATAGGCTCTATGGCCAATGCGTCACCATCACTTGGACGGACGCCGGTCTGTATCAAGAAGCACTGCATGACGTTGACTATTAGACCAAGAAAAGGTTATTCGTAAAAACGCTTCTCGTACGGTGTCCCGTGTACCCCACTGAGACAAAAACGTGTGATGCTAACACATGTGAAATTCGGTGGTTGGTTGGACTAAAGCTAGCTTGCAGCGGCTAGGGTGTGGGTTCGCTTCGTGTTGGAGGTACCAGTTTTTCACAGCCGCAAGCATACCCTTTCACCTCCAGTAACGCCAAGTAAAAAACTCATGCCGTGGTTCCAAATCAATTTTAAACATATGCATTCGCTACTGACTGGAACAGAGTTTGGCTATCAGAGGCGGAAGTTGCTGCTTGCAGAAACTCTATCTGTAGTAAGCTTTTTACACTAGTAATGTTATTTTAGTTCATGAACCAATCGTCATTTAAGGTCATAAGACTTTCATTTCTTATTTTAGGCGACACTGAGATTTCGAAATTACTGGTACTGGACTGGGATTCGAGCTACGATTCCAATTTTTTTCTGGATTTGAACGCTTCGAGGTGATACTGTCCCATCATTGTGTTACTCGCTCACGATGCCAAACTCGTCCAGGTCTCTACGAAAGGCACGATCCTAACTAGTAGTAAAGAGAATTTTACAGTTGAGATATCCTCATGTAGGGTAAACAACGATGATATGCATGGAGTCGGAGTCCCTGGTAGCATAGAACTATTCACTACATTTCCTCTAGCTGAACACATGCAAATCTCGCACTAATGATAAAACAATAAATATTTAATATCTATTTTTAGCTATATCCCTGGCAGGCAAAAATCATTTGTATCATCGTTTCAGGTTCCAGTGTCACGCTATTTATGAACTTACATAGTATTGCTTAGTTAACAATTCATGTAGGTACTGGTCTCTACTACCCATCCGTCACCACAAGTTTACTTCATGGCTTTTCACACTTGATGCTTCAGTTTATTACATACCTTTAACGTTTTCTTCTCAGGGTCGATAATCATGGGGTTCCCGAAGCAGTGCCAGATGTAATGTCATTTATTTCCAGATTTATACATTCGACCTTGTGTATTGATACTGGTGGACACTTCGATATTTTACGTTTGTTTATGCCTAGTCTAGTCTCAGTCAGACACACAGGCCTTGTTTGATTAACTGTGGGTTCAAAATCGGATCAGGAACAACAATTCGTCATGTCATTTTAATGAGGGTGATAAGACTTCAGCAATGTCGCTTATTGTAATGAAGTTTAATTTACAAGCATTAAGAACTGTCTCATCTCCAATAACACGTCTTCCAATATTTGTTGTATCGCAGTATTAGTTTACATGTGGACTGGCTCCCATAGAGAGCAGTGTTCTCTAGTAGTCTCTTGCGGTAACCACTGTATAAAATCAAACGACTATACCCTATAGGGTTTCAGCGTTTATAGGACCTGTGACACAGTTATGCTTGCGAGGTGCCGGGGCTAGCAGTGTATTTAACACTAAATTCTTCTAGAATCTTCATATATAAATAATGCTCTAAGCCCCCCCCCCCTATTCTAACTCCGACTTTTGCTGTTGCACATGGATCAAAAAGAAACGCGAACTGACTGTAATCGACCCTGCAAGTGGAGTCGAAAAGAGTTTGGCACCTGCAATAATTTAATTTGATAAATAAGTTAAATAAAGGAAAGTTTCATTAATGTAGTGAGAAATGAATGGGTTGCTCTACCGATTAACAGAATGAAAGTTCTGTCCAAAATAACAACATCATGTATTATGACTAATGTCAAAATAATAAACAAAACACATGAAACATTTACAATACATCAAATTGGCTCAAATTGGATACTCCAATAAATGCTGTGAAGGTGAAGTCTCTAAACTAGATTGTGACATTTATGACGAAGTGGTATGTGCAGCCAATTCCTTGCAACTCAAATCTTAAGAGAAACACACAGCCAACCCAGCATTAATTGCTGCTACAGTAGTGAGAACTCAGACAATGAACACCCAAGACAGAACACAGTTAGAAAAAGACGAAGAGGCGCGCTCTGCTGAGCTCTGATTATCACCTAGGAAAATCCCTATCTGCCGGTGCTGCGGACATACATTACCAAACTGTCTTCTTAACTGCCAGAACACGATTTGGCGTACCGGAGGCGATGGCTGGTTCCTTCGACGTCCGTCGTGGTGATGATAATGTCGCGAGTATAGACCGAAACAAATTATACTGGTCTGGTTGTTCCAGACTAAAGACTTCCTAGCAATACAAATGCGCCTCTGAGGGAGACGAAGAAGGCTCGCCACACAATCACTGATGGTACAGTGATTGATTTTAACAAGCGAAGTCACACAGTAACTCCGATACAGTCAACTTTAGCCAAAACTGCCCAAGACAGACAACATAGGCCACTTGTACGCAGAACCCTCAATTGCCAACTGTACTCGGAAAGTTACATTGAAGTCGAAACTTCAGCAACTTCGTTAAACAGTTACAATCAAATAAAAGTATATTAGACAGCCAAAGGAAGGCAGGCTGTCCAGAGCAGCAAGAGCTCAGTCTTGTAACCTACTCCGACTGAAAGGCGAGAGCCGACTACCACAAGAGCACCCGTACAAACTGAACACAGAACATTCCCGCCCCCACGACAGTGGCCGTGGTTAATCGTTCCAATCAGCAACTCGAAAACCGGCGGAAAATTCTACTCTATTGCCGAAGCACTACCATTCCACCAATGGAGATTCTTGGCGCCAATTTCCTACGCTCTAATGTGTTACCGCTCATGTGAGAGAATTGTGATGCCCTTTTCCAAATAAACACTGCCCATCTACACATGGCATGTGTGTCTATGAACTCTCTGTTTATTGTTGAGGTACTTCCTTGGCCAGCAAGATCCACTGATATATCCCCAGTAACACATGTGTGGATCCAGTTCGGACATCAACTGCTCCCCAGCATCATTGTTCAGGATATCAAGAATCATTTAGAACAGTTTGGGTCATTTGGTCTCAGATAAGGATACAAAGACTTGACGAGAACTATAACATTACAACACAATGCCTCATAATTATCACTTCATATATTTCTACCACATTAATATTATTTTATGAATATAAAAATATATATTTCCTTATTGTGTTTGTAATGATCATGAACTGAATAGTTATAAGATACAGGGTGTTTCAGAAGTGAAGGTCGATATTCAGGGATATGATAGGAATGAGCATCCGAAACCAAAGTGTCAAGTAAATGTGAGCTCTAGAACGCATACCTTAAGAGCTATTAGCTATTCTTGATCTTCGATACTGTAAAACAAGTCTCTTTTACTGCAAGCTCTTTGCTTTCCATATTTTGGGAAGTGGTAGTACGGACCAAAACAAGAAAAAAAGTTCAGTAAAAATATGCTCTAAAATGCATATCCTAAAAGAAGAGTTGTGTTTCAAAGTAGCGAAGATGAACTCAGTTCTTAAGGTATACATTTTCGAGCACATGTTTACTACGCTTTTTTCTTGTTTTGGTTATTACTACCACTTCCCAAGACATGGAAAGCAAAGAGCTTGGAGTAGAAGAGATTTATGTTATAGTATTGAGCATCAAGAATTGCTCATAGCTCTTAAGGGATGCGTTTTAGAGCCAACGTTTACTTCACTTTCTTGTTTCGAATGATCATTCCAGTCATATCCCTAAATATTGACCATCCTGTATATTTATAAAGAAGTATTTAAAAACAATGTCACAAAATTCTGTAGTAGAAAAGCTGGTCAAGCCAGAGACTTTACACTGTAAAATCCAAAGAGTTTATTCAGAGTACGGCACTAGCATCTTTAAGGCATGAGCACACACAAAGAGAGTAGAGTGTGGCAATCCTACAGATGACTAACATGAATGGAAAGTGCATTCTAGCAATTCTAATTCACTGCACAACATGAAAGAAACTTCAGTAAGAATATAACTCAGTACATGTAGCATTACATGTTGCAGGCGGCTAATCAGTTTTGGTTTTAACTGGTTCTATAGCAGACTGTTACAGTAATAATAAACTATCGTTTATGTTTTTTATACCTGGTATTTGCAACTGAGCTTCTATGCATGTAGTTACTGTTCGTGCTCAAAAACATCTCAGTATTTGTTACATAACATTAGCTTCAAATGGACACAGATAAATTCATATCTATTGCTGAACAACGAGCAGACAACCATGTTTATTATACAGTAATTAATATTTGAACCAATATCCAGTAAATAGATAATTTCCAAATTAGCTAATAGTGCTAAATAACTTAGCATTATTACAATCTTTCTTTTGAACATTTTTCGACCCTTGAAGTATCATTCTGTTTCCTCCTCTACTTGTGGCTCGTGCAGTGTATTAGGCCAACATAAATAAACCTGCTTTCTCTGGAGAGAAACAAATCCTCCCAAATGTGAAACCGACTAGAAACATTTCTCAGTTTTCTGACCAGCATCGTAGCTACCCAGTTTTTGCATGTGCCTGAGAGAAAATGTCCTTGGTATTCCAAAATTCACACGTCTTCCCGATCCTTGGTATTCTAAAATACATTACGTTTACATTCAATATACTCGATCAGGCGAACGAAGCGCCTTAACAGTCCTCTCATAAGAAAGTCGCCAAAAACCACAGTATCCAACCATAGGAAGTGGTTCACACACGCCATTCTCCCTTGATGTTAATTAATCATGGATACCACAGACGCAGAAAGGTTTGCCTAAGCAGAACAGTAATTGGGATTCCAGAGAAGAGACACTGCTAAGTGTAAGTCCAACATTTGAAAACAAACACTTTACAGCTATAACTGGTCCTACAGATTGTTGCTAGAAACCATGCTTGTTGCAGGAAGGGTGCTGGGTTTAAGTCCTGAGCTCAAGAAAGGAGTTTGTGTACCATAATGATTGTCCATGACGAAAATAATACGCACAAGGGCCAAGGCATATTAATTATCTGCTTCAAGGCTATTAACAAATGGCAGCTAATTCATTAACAACACATAATGCACCAATTCATGCTTCACAACTTTAGTATTACACAAATGCTATCATATCTTTAACTATCATAAAGGACAATGAATATAATGGATAGCATACATTATGTTCATTTAAACCTATGTTATAGACTAATACATCTTTATAATTGCATTATTCATAATACAAATGTTCAAATGTATGTCCACCTTGTTGGATGCATTGATGAAAGTGTCTCTCAATATTAGTATGGACACCTCTTTACATTTCTGCAGATACTGAACTGCAAGCATGATGTATAGGTTCTTTTAACACATTTGGATTTTCTGGTACCATTGTGCAAACCTTGACTTTGATATAACCCCATAAGAAAAAATCCAAGGGCGTTAAATCAGGCGATATCGCTAGCCGTAAAATGCCACAACTATGGCATATCCACCATTTGGGGTACACATTGTTGAGATATTTCCTAACCTCTCTAGAATAATGGGACAGTGCACTACTGTGCTGAAACCTGTGCCTTATAGCTAACTGCACTGGGATCTTTTCTAGGAGATGCCCAAGAATATATTCTATCTACCAGCTGTGGAGAAATTAAACAAAATGTAATTTTTTTAATTTTTCAATATAAAACCATAATTTGAAAATTTCGACCCTAATGCTGTAATACCAAGACATTTAAAATTAAGAGATACCAAACAGCTAAATTAAGAATTAAAGTAATTAAAAACTAATGAATTATAATAATTAAAAATTAATGAATAAAAAATGAAAATTTACAAATAAAAATAATTAAAAAAATAAAAATTAACAAATAAAAAATGGAAATTAATTAATTATAACAATTAAAAAAGTAACAAAAAAATTAAAAACAAGCACTAAAAGACTTTGAAATTCAGTAATATGTAGATAATAATCTTTAATTTTTTTATGATGATATATAAATTTTAAAGCAATAAGGTTCTTTGGTTTATCTTCATCACCCATAAAGATTTTAGTATAACCATCAGGAAGAATAATTTTAAATTTGGCTTCTAAAACTAACAAAACCTTTTGACCAAATTTGGTCGGTATAAGTTCAGCCTCTGAAATATTGTAGGATATTTATTTATTGTATTAATTTATTAAAGCTTTTAGAGACATTGGGCCCATTTACGATTTCATTTATGTTGTGGCTCTAAGGTTGTTTGTATTCTCTTTATATATATGTAAATTATATTTACATTTTTTAAAACGAAAATTGTTACGAAGTGTACACAAGAATATTATTTACACAAAAAATAAATTTAATTTTTTAAATCCAACTTTAATTAAGTTTAAACAAATACACTATTTTTCTTTTAGTTACATCCCAATTTTTATACGTCAATTAAACCAAAAAAACCTGCAAAACAATCTGCACACTGACTACACACAAGTCGTGTATTTTGGACTCCTCTGCATCTATGTATGCTGTGCTACATGAAGACTCGCTTCTGAGACGGTTCATTTATTCAGGCCACTACGAAATACTCAGGTGATGGTGTTGGTTGCTTTAACCAAATGGCTAGCTCTCTCCACAAATTACATTGTACTGACCTCTGGTGATGTGCATTCCCTTTGGTCAATATGCTTGGGTGAAGTTTGGTTAATGTAGCTACATCTAAATCCACATTTATACTCCGCAAGCCACGCAACGGTGTGTGGCGGAGGGCACTTTATGTGCCACTGTCATTACCACCCATTCCGGTTCCAGTCGCGTATGGTTCGCAGGAAGAACAACTGCCGGAAAGCCTCCATGCGCGCTCGAATCTCTCTAATTTTACATTCGTGATCTTCACGGGAGGTATAAGTAGGGGGAAGCAATATATTTGATACCTCATCCAGAAATGCACCCTCTCCAAACCTGGACAGCAAGCTACACCGCAATGCAGACCGCCTCTCTTGCAGAATCTGTCACTTGAGTTTGCTAAACATCTCTGTAACGCTATCACGCTTACCTAATAACCCTGTGACGAAACGCGCCGCTATTCTTTGGATCTTCTCTATCTCCGCCGTCAACCCGATCTGGTACGGATCCCACACTGATGAGCAATAGGTCGAACGAGTATTTTGTATGCCACCTCCTTTGCTGATGGACAACCTTTTCTAAGGACTCTCCCAATGAATCTCAACCTGGTACCTGCCTTACCAACAATTAATTTTATATGATCATTCCACTTCAAATCGTTCTGCACACATACTCCCAGATATTTTACAGAAGTAACTGCTACCAGTGTGTGTTCCACTATCATATAATAATACAATAAAGAATCCGTCTTTCTATGTATTCACAATTCATTACATTTGTCTATGTTAAGTGTCAGTTGCGACTCCCTGCACCAAGTGCCTATCCGCTGCAGATCTTCCTGCATTTCGCTACAATTTTCTAACGCTGCAACTTCTCTGCATACTACAGCATCATCCGCAAAAGCCGCATGGAACTTCCAGCACTATCTACTAGGTCATTTATGCATATTGTAAAAACAATGGTCCCATAACACTCCCCTGTGGCATGCCAGAAGTCACTTTAACATCTGTAGACGTCTCTCCATTGAAAACAACATGCTGAGTTCTGTTTGCTAAAACTCTTCAATCCAGCCACACAGCTGGTCAGATTTTCCGTAGGCTCTTACTTTGTTTATCAGGCGACAGTGCGGAACTGTATCGAACGCCTTCTGGAAGTCAAGGAAAATAGCATCTACCTGGGATCCCATATCTAATATTTTCTGGGTCTCATGAACAAATAAAGTGAGTTGGGTCTCACACGATCACTGTTTCCAGAATCCATGTTGATTCCTACAGAGTAGATTCTGGGTTTCCAGAAACGACATGATACGCGAGCAAAAAACATGTTCTAAAATTCTACCACGGATCGACGTCAGAGATATAGGTCTATAGTTTTGCGCATCTGCTCGACGGCCCTTCTTGAAGACTGGGACTACCTGCACTCTTTTCCAATCATTGGGAACCTTCCATTCCTCTAGAGACTTAAGGTACACGGCTGTTTGAAACTTAGCTTTTTTTATATAGTTGGTATTTGAGTTACAAAGTTGAATCAAATTAAGTAATTTCCAAAATTTTATTCTGAATGCAAATAAATTATTTTTTCACATTCTTATATTTTATTAGAGTAGATGAAATGTAATTACATGTAATATTAATCACAATACTCAAATTAATGTTAAAATACATAATTTGTATTTAAAATCAGGAGTTTCCTTATAAATATAAATGGATCTTACATCAGCGCCATTGCTGACGAATTTTCACAATACTGTAGCTCAGAGGCACCAGGTTTAGTAGGTACTAAATTTTTTTATAATAACATCTTTATTTTTAGAGATAATTTAGTTTTTACCTCGTTTCTCGATAGGACCATTACCCTCGGAAAACCACTACACAGAAGTAAGTAACTCACACAAACAAGGTGTAAAATGTGTTTTAATAACTTCTCAGCCAAATATTAACCAATTTTAAGAATTTAAATCTCTAATATAATGTAAATGAAAAGAGCTATCCAGAAAAAATATAATGAATAAAATCTGATCTCATTTAATAAGTAAGAGCCTCAATTAATATCCTATGTTGAGCATCATAACTTAAATTCTTTTTTCCATAACAAATTATTTAAGATACAAAATCATCAGGAATTTTATCACTGAAAGTAGCAAATAATTTTGTTGTACTTTTTTGGTCACAACACTAATTTTTCTTTCAGTCATACTTACAACATAAATAGGATATTTCATAATGAAATATATGGATTTGTTCAACATACCCTACTAATTGTGTTGCTTATTTAAAATCTCAAAATGAATTGTGAGCTTTTAAATAATTATTTTGTAATTTAATATTATCAAATAATGACAAATGAAACATTTGGTTACTTTTCTATTGTTGGAAAACAACAAAAATAAAATTAGGCATATCAAATACTTCTGAATTATAATAATTTGTTACATATAAACACAAATTATTTTTGTTACCCAATCCAGAAATTTCTACTGTTTGTATTTCAAAGAAAGTTGTTGCTATTTTAGGATTTTTTAATCTTTACTGTTATAATTCGAGTTCATAACTGATATCATGTATAACTATTGGTATTCGAATTTCTACATTTTTACCAGAATTTTATCTTCTTTTGGAAGTGTAATAGCGTCATCAGTACCATGGTTCTTTCTACTAACATGTCTAAAAATACAATCATTTGCAGTTGAACTCCATATGAAATTAACAGTAATGATACCTTCTCATATAACTTCTTTGTAATATTTAAAAATCCACGAAGCATTTCCAGTGGGTATAATATTAGATCATCTTAATCTTTAATTTAACAAATTTAACTATGTGTCCTTCCACGGTTATTTTATCGGTAAGAGATGAAGTCATATTATACAAAACTGATGATGATCTAAATGGATGTTCAATTCTACATAAAACATTATTTATCTTTTTTATGGTTATAAAGTAAAATACTTGGGCTACATAATTATGAATTAGTGCAACATCTGGTTTACCTTCATATGCTATAAAATCTGATTCATATATATTTCAGAATGATTTGGATAAATAGAACCATCTCCAATACTTATATTAATTTCTGTGTCTTTATTAGGAGCATATAGGTTATTTTTAGCCTTCTCATCAACAGGGAATGAGTAAAGCTTAAAACTTTCAGTTTTATTCATTTACTATAGAAAAAATTTATTAAGAGATTTCTAAAATAACTGTTAAAGCATCACCATTGAGATCAATCAAATTATTATTTTCATCAGTTACAGGAATTACCAAATTTTGTAAAGTATTGAAAATTAGAAAGTATATAGGATAATTTGGTTCATTAATTAGTGGACCAGAATTTTCTTCGACTCAGAAGCAGTTTATAATGAAAATAACCCAAATAAAATACAATGAAGTAAAAGAATTAAATACAATAATTTGATAATTCATTTGTTAATATATCTAAAAATATTAAAAATATACAGAAAAAACAGTCGAATATATTTGGATGAATTGATGGAGTAGCAATTATTCATGGAGAAGAATTATTGTAATGAAAAAGTAAGAATAACGAAAATGTTAACAAATAAATTTAACGATTTTGTTATTAATAATCCAAAAGGTATGCTTTGTTCCGATTTTTGAAAAATTTACCTCACACAGTTTGAAAACTGGAAAAATATGGGAAAGGATTAGTTAATTTATTTTATTTGTTAATTCCCTTAACACCTTATATGGAGCAAAGGGCTACAACAAAGGATCGCCATCTTGTTTTGTCTTCTGCTAGGATTTTCACTTCTTCCCATCCTACTCCTTGCTATTGACCTGCCTCAACTGATCGTCTCCAAGTCATTTTGGGTCTGAGGGATACAGTAAAGTGCGTCCTTCATTTGTTCTCCTAACTCTATGACCTAACCATCTCCACTTCCTGCTTCTTATTTGCAGTTCAATTGGCTTCTGGCTGATTCTTTCCCAGAGTGTTTCATTAGAGATGACATTTGGCCACTGTATCCCCAGGATTTCCCTCAGACATCCGTTGTTGAGTGGCTGCAGCTTTCCACGTTTCACATCCATATAGAAGCACAGATTTTACATTACTTTCAAATATCCGCAATTTGGTCATTATTGTTATTTCCTTCGATCTCCAAATGGACTGGAGAATGGTACATGCAGCTTTGGCTTTTTGATGCGGCTGTTAATGTTCTCTGTTGGACCACCATGTGGTATAACCATGCTTTCAACGTAGCAAAACTTATCCAACCTTTCATATCTTTTAGTTTGTCTTTCATGTCGTTGACACTGTAGGGATAGAAGGCAAAAGTCATCTGTAAAATCTAGGCCTTCTAGGTGTGTTCCATTGCTCCATTTTATTTCTCTCACTTTATGCATTGCTTGCGCTATTACAAGATTCAGTATTACATTAAATAGTACCAATGACAGCATGCAGCTTTGCTTAACTCCTCTTATCACTACTATTGGATCTAAAAGCAGATGTTGATGTTGAACCTTGCAGGTGTAGTTTTTTTCATACATCCATTTGACAAGAGCAATTATTTTCTTGGGGATTTCAAAAATTTGAACTCAGCTCCATATTTTTGTTCTTAGATACATTCTTCTACATTATAAGGCCTTTTCAAAGTCTACAAACAGCATGTTACGCAATGATTGGTATTCATATGAATGTTCAGCTATTATACTCAAGGTATTTATCTGGTTAGTGCAAGGGCGACCTACCCTGAAACCTGCTTGTTCTGTTCTTATTTTCTTGTCTACATGTGCTTGTATTGTATTTAGGGTTATTCACGAGATGATCTTGCTTCTGACTGGCAGCAGAGTTACGGTTCTCCAATTATCACAAACCGATAGGTCTCATTTCTTGGGGAAATTGATGAGTGAGCCTCTGTTAAAGGTCTTTCAGTACTTTATCAATTATCCATATGGTTGTCAGGATGTAAACTTCTACTGTTGTAGAGGGATCTACTTTAAGTAACTCTGGACTGATGTTATTCACGCCTGGAGCTTTTCCATTCATTATTTGATGGACTGCTTTAGCGATTTCTGACTTGGATGACAGTTCTATGTTAGTTGTGTATCTTGTGGGAGTCCTTCCTCATCGATTTCAGTAGAGTTACATTGTCATCTGTAGGTTCACAGTTCAGAACGTTCTCAAAATGTTGTTTCCACCTGTGCACTTGGTCTCCTCCAAATGTGGTAGTTTTCCTTGCTTGTCCTTGACTGGCATATCACCCCTAAATTTCTTATTCGACAGTTTCCTTGTGATGCCATATAGTATCTTGTTATCGCCTCTGTTAGCTGCTAACTTTGCCTTAGCTGAGGGATTATTGATGAAGGTTCTCTCATCTTTTCTGAAGCTCCTCTTCACCATCTTCCTCGTGGATTTCTTCTTTCACTTTCCTTGTCTGTGCGAAATTTAGCTGGAATTTTGCCTTCCTCCTCTGCTCTGTTGCATACCAAGTATGGTCAGAGATCCAGTCTTATCCGCTGTGGTCCTTTGTTCCAAGAATTTATTCATCAGTCTGTGAATAGGTGGTTTTCACTGCATCACATTGACCCTCAATGTTATTCTCTTCGATTCCTCTGCTAAGCACTTTAAAACGATTTCTCTGTTGGATCAAGAACTCTTCTGAGACTTTAGTATTGTCCATCTTTCCAAAATTAAACTTAATTCTCTTTTGTGCAGCTATTTTTACACGTATTGTTGGTAGCATAAGGTGGCTGTCACTACCAACATCTGCTCCTCGTTTATTCCTCAAACCTGGGACTGATTTTCGCCAGGTCCTGCTAATTGCATAGTGGTCTAACCGGTTCTCTGTTCTGCTGTCTGGTGAAATCCACGACACTTCGTGACACCGTTTATAGGGGTAAATGAAACCACCAATTATCAGGATAAACATGTTGCACAAGTCTATGAGGCATATATGAAGTCTTCAGGGGTTGTCAGCCGAGTAGCATCGTCGTCTCGTAGCAACGTTTCGATGGAATGCATCTCCATCACCTTCGCCTGAAGATGATGGAGACGCATTCCACCAAAACGTTGCTACGATACGACGATGCTACTCGGCTGACAACCCGTGAAGACTTCATATATGAAATTCGACGAGAAAGCTTGCACTCGCATAAGTCTATGAGACGTTCTCCATTGTCATTCTGCGTGCTCAACCCACGTTGCCCGATAATCTGCTCCATCCCATAGTTGTCATTCCCAGTTTTTGGATTAAAGTCATCCATCAGCAGGAGGATATCTCTTTCTCGACACTTCTGTAGCGTTTTTTGGAATTTGTTATAAAACTTGTTTTTTTCTTCATCCTAAGACACTTCTGTTGGTGCATGACGTTGAACAATAGTCACTGATCTTACTCTCATTGTGTATACTATTGATTCCACTATGGGTTCCATTCTTTCTTCCAAAACAGAGGAGGATATGCCTTCCTCCAAATCCAGTTATTCTTGTTTCACTTAATCGTAAAATTTTTAATCTGTATCGTTCCATTTTGTGCGCCATTTTCGTGTGTTTACCTGTTTGCCACACTGTTGTCACGTTCCAGAACCCTATGCATCTCACCTTTTTCGTCGTCAAGGTTGTCATCTTTAAATCCATCCGATTGTTGGTATTCTCTGTTGCAGTTTCTGTGATATGCTGGTTTCAGGTACACAGGTTATCGGACCATACATCCTATCTCGATGGGAGGGCTGCTCCCTCGACTGCAATCGAGCTCACAGGGGTTTTCTGTCGGGGTTCTCTCCCTTAGCCTTTGAGGATCCTCTCTCTGAAAGTCACAGTTACGGGTTTTGTTCCTTCCATGTATTTTATTTCCCCAGTGCCACCATATCTGGTAAGCATTCTGCTATTTGCCTCATGCGGGACCAGTAACCCTTCACCACTTTAATTAATGCATCTACCTGGTTATAATTACTTTGGACTGGGGACCAAGCTAGATGAAAGATTAGCATGTGGTGATCTGGGGATAAATAAATTAGATGAAGCTTATAAGAAACATGATACTGTAAATAATAAAGATTTTTAAAAACGGCATGAAGCAGATAAAGAACTTCAACTATCTGTAAAAAGATGTATGCTGAAGATGGTTCATTTGGCGAAAAACTAGCCACAACTGCTGCTAGAGGAATACTGTATGGAAAACGAAAATTAGGTATGGGTTTAGATGATTATGATTTAGGTTTATAAAATTCTTTATTTAACGAATTATTTTACAACTGCAGTTTACTTTCAAGTGGTAATACTAAACCTAAAGCAATTACAATTAAACTAAATAATGAACAATTAAGAGGTACTGATAATTTTGTAAATGATGCTCAGAAAAGAAAGATAAAAAACTGGTGGAAATTTACTTATTATAACAGGTATTTCAATTGTGAAAGAAGTAATTGAATATCTTAGAAAAAAGAAGAAACATGTTCTGGATTGACAAAACAGGAAGGTGGATTTTTACCAGTACTACTGGCTGCATGAAGTGCAATTACATCATATTTGGGTACTATTACTACATTCTGAAAGATGGCTGTATAACAGGTTTTATTTTATAATCTAGGTTTTGGCCTTAGGCCATTATCAATTGTTGCAAGTATTATAAATCATTAGACTTGAGTAGAACACAGGTCATAGTTCAAAACATGTATCTTCGGTTATATAAACCCATTTTGTCAAAAGTAAGTGTGAGAACATTTACATAATATGCTAATTTCCTGGCAATTAGCATGGCACAGTTGATATGATTGTGAAATAAAATAGACGACCAATATCATAGGTTTTAAAGTGTAGAAAAGTTTAAAACCCAATACAGCAGAGTCCCACTAATCTGAACCCCGGTAATCCGAACGTTCGGTTAATCCAGACGTCAAAAATGTAAGTCAAAGTATGGAAAACTGTGCGGTAAACTGCTGTACTTACACACAATTTTAATTTATACAATACACTAAACATGTAATAGAAAAATTGGTAAGAAAACATTAGGTTTCAACAATGCATAACAATGAAAGAAAAGCTGTCAAACTTACTAAAATACAGCAGACTTTTATCCCTACTTTTTAGATGACAAAAACTCAGTCATTGTTTTCTGGCGTAATGAAGAGAGTCTGCTATATGACGCATAGTTCCGCCATCGTCTCATAAACATCAAATCAGCAGGTGTAGCAGAGGGCTGTTGCTCCAAATAACGTAGCGCGAGGTCAAGGTCTTCTGCTGCATCACTCTCTGACACCACTCTCCTTTGTCGCTTTCGGGCTCATTGTCACTTCCGCCAGAGCAGTCCACTTCTTCCTGGTCTCGAGTCACAGCAGAAATTAAATCAGCATCAGTAAGGTTCCCCACAAATGCCCCATCCGCTGCCATCCGCTCATTAACGTCTCCTTCACTAGCTTATTCACACCCAGGGATTGTCTGCATCATTTTCAACTAGGTTGTCCTGAAATTCAAGAGATGTCAACAGTTTTCTCCACGACTTTCTCAGAGTATTTTCTGAAATATTCTGCCATGCCATAGCGGCCCAATAAACAGCATCCTTCACAGTCGTCTTTTTTATTTTGTCCACTAAAGGAATGTTATCAACCTGGATCAGAATTCTTAAAAATTTTCTGCAAATCAGTTTTAATGTTTGTAGTACGCCCTGGTCCATGGGCTGTAGAAGTGGTGTAACATTCGGCGGCGAAAACTTCGTCACAATTTCTCTATCACATAATTCCTCAGTGCTGGGGTGAGATGGCGCGTTATCAATCAAAAGGATTGCACGGGGAGACAAATGATTTTCCTTAGAAAACCCTTAAACAGAGGGAACAAATTGGCCGTGAAACCATTCTTTGAACAGTTAACCATCCATCCATGCTTTTTTCTGGTTGCGATAATACATGGGCAGGGACTTCGCGCTGCAGTTTTTAAAACCTCTGGGCCTAGCAGATTTGCCGATCAGCATTAAAGGCAGCTTGTGATTACCAGCAGTGTTGCTGCACACTAATAAAGTCACACGATCTTTGCACATTTTAAAAACAGGAGCATGGTCTTCTGCTTTTGACGCCAGGCTTTTTGTTGGCAATGCTCTAAAATTAAGGCGAGTCTCGTCAGCGTTATAAATTTGTTGGGGAGGATACTTTCCCTCTCTTATCATTTTTTCAAACTGACCAAAGTATTCCTTTACTGCATCACGGTCAGAAGAAAGCTAGCTTCTCTCCAGTAATAGCTAGCTGACGGATTCTATGACATTTTTGAATCCGTCCAACCAACCCGTACTCGCACTAAAAGACTCATTAACATTCATTAACTTGTTCATGTAAACAGCCTTCTCCTGAACCAGTGCTCCACTCAAAGGAGTTCCCCTGTCTCTTTCTTGCGTAAACCAAAGGAAAAGAGCTTCATCCACTTTATCGTACTGGGACTGTTTCAACGAAAATACTTACACCACTACGCCTGAACGAGTACAATACAACTGTTACGTGTGCCAGAGATCGATAACTAACATAACCAAGCGCTTTGCGAGCCTACTGGCACTGCACTGACTACTCAGACACTACAAAGGTCTCAACAACGCACAACAACAAGGGCACGGAGTGAGAGTGAGTTATTGTTCCCACACTTGTTCCCATTTGTTACCATGGTGTACCTACTTATCTGCTTGGTATACTTCATTCCATAAACTCGTCACCGTAATTCCGGCTAATCCGAACAAATCGGTAATCCGACCAAGGTCCAGTCCCAATTAATTCGGATTAAGGGGACTCTACTGCATATCCAGGTCTGCTGCATCTCTTCTTTCTCCTAATTACGATGATAAATGGGAATTACTCGGGGAGATCTAATGACTTCCTTATTATTATTATTATTATTATCATTATAGGTACAAATAATACTGCTACCTAAATGCAATAGACACTTTCATTTATACTACACTGTACACACGCATTATTTTCAATCAAGCTATGCTTACCATGTGTGGGAAGTGCTCCAAAATACTCAATAATGTTCCAGGCACCATTGGTCTTTCCACCACACATTCTACCTGGAAAGCTCCCTAGGTTCACTTTGGGCTGTAGCGACACGGCAATCCTTCTTGCATTAACGTATGCCAGAAACATAAAACTACAGAGGACAACTTGTGTAGGCACCTGGTGCAATGTCATGGAGTTTTCAATATGCAGCAGAGTGTGTGCCGAATTAAATTTCGTGACAGATTAAAACTGTGTGCTGGACTCGGACTCAATCCTGGGATTTTGGCTCTTCGTGTACAAGTGACTTACTGACTTAGTTATCTTGTTTCTTACAAAATTTTTATTGAACTAAAATGCAAGAATTAGGAGTCTTAAAAACGCTGGTGCATAGCTTAGCCATTATCAGTATATCGTTCAAATTATTTAAACTAAAGGTGGAATTAATAATATACTTTTGTCACAACATAAATTGCTTGTAGTCCTTCAGCGTGATTTGACCTACCATCACATCTTCAGTTCTGCAAGTACCTCTTCTCCTATTTTCCAAACTACACATTTGCTGCTTATCTTTCGGAAATAGCAGATCTGGAAGAAAGATTACTACGCAGAAATAACTTAGCTAGAGCCCAGGTCCGCATCCCACTCTGGCACACAGTTTTAATCCTCTACGAATGTTCAGCACAATGGCTATATGCACCTGGTGATTTCTTGAGTAGTAGTTTCTCATTTAAAGACTGTTTTTCTGATCCATAACGTATGAAATTTCGTATCTGATACACCCACTACTTCTATGAGGTGTAAATCGAAAAAACACTAATTCAACAAAGGTGCATGGATCGTTTCGACAAATGCTGAGCCTGTTTTTTTGCAATAATCATCCAAATCTATGTGCGATTTGGCAGGTTCAGAATTTCTTCACTTCTTCCCATCAATGCTGAGTGTTGTCATGTGAGATACACAGTATGTGACCTTATGCTTCTACATCTACATCTATACTCCGCAAGCCACCTGACGGAGTGTGGTGAAGGGTATCTTGAGTACCTCTATCGTTTCTCCCTTCTATTCCAGTCTCGTATTGTTCGTGGAAAGAAAGATTGTCGGTATGCCTCTGTGTGGGCTCTAATCTCTCTGATTTTATCCCCATGTTCTCTTCGCGAGATATACGTAGGAGGGAGCAATATACTGCTTGACTCTTCGGTGAAGGTATGTTCTCGAAACTTCAACAAAAGCCCGTACCGAGCTACTGAGCGTCTCTCTTGCAGAGTCTTTCACTGGAGTCTCTCCATCATCTCCGTAACGCTTTCGCAATTACTAAATGATCCTGTAACGATGCGCGCTGCTCTCCGTTGGATCTTCTCTATCTCTTCTATCAACCCCATCTGGTACGGATCCCACACCGGTGAGCAGTATTCAAGCAGTGGGCGAACAAGTGTACTGTAACCTACTTCCTTTGTTTTCAGATTGCATTTCCTGAGGATTCTTCCAATGAATCTCAGTATGGCATCTGCTTTACCGACGATTAATTTTATATGGTCATTCCATTTTAGATACTCCTAATACCTACTTCCAGATAATTTATGGAATTAACTGCTTCCAGTTACTGACCTGCTATATTGTAGCTAAATGCTTAAGGATCTTTCTTTCTATGTGTTCGCAGCATATTACACTTGTCTACATTCAGATTCAATTGCCATTCCCTGCACCATGCGTCAATTCATTGCAGATCCTCCTGCATTTCAGTACATCGTTTCTGAAAGTGTTTGTATGGAGGGTAGCCATGTATGGAAGTGAAACATGGACGATAAATAGTTAGGACAAGAAGAGAATAGAAGCTTTCGAAATGTGGTGCTACAGAAGAATGCTGAAGACTAGATGGGTAGATCACATAACTAATGAGGAGGTATTGAATAGAATTGTGGCACAACTTGACAAGAAGAAGGGATCGGTTGGTAGGACATGTTCTGAGGCATCAAGGGATCACAAATTTAGCATTGGAGGGCAGCGTGGAGGGTAAAAATCGTAGAGGGAGACCAAGAGATGAATACACTAAGCAGATTCAGAAGGATGTAGGTTGCAGTAAGTACTGGGAGATGAAGAAGCTTGCACAGGATAGAGTAGCATGGAGAGCTGCATCAAACCAGTCTCAGGACTGAAGACAACAACAACCCTTGATATACTACAGCACCATCCGCAAAAAGCATCAGTGAACTTCTGATGTTATACACAAGGTCATTTATATATATTGTGAATAGCAACGGTCCTACGACACTCCCCTGCGGCACACCTGAAATCACTCTTACTTCGGAAGACTTCTCTCCATTGAGAATGACATGCTGCGTTCTGTTATTTAGGAACTCTTCAATCCAACCACACAATTGGTCTGATAGTCCATATGCTCTTACTTTTTTCCTTAAACGACTGTGGGGAACTGTATCAAACGCCTTGCGGAAGTCAAGAAACACGGCATCTACCTGGGAACTCATGTCTATGGGCCTCTGAGTCTCGTGGACGAATAACGCGAGCTGGGTTTCACCCGATCGTCTTTTTCGAAACCCATGATGATTCCTACAGAGTAGATTTCTGGTCTCCAGAAAAGTCATTATACTCTAACGTGTGTGGTTCATGGTGTGGGTTCCTGTACTCATGTCCTAGTTCATGAACCACGGGCAACGTATGAGTGGCCAAGTAAGTGGTCCCGACAGTCGGGATACCAGTTACTTTTGAAGAAAGCTGGGCATCTCGGACATATTCTGAGTCGTGGTCACCTTTGTGCTCATACGGCAAAGACTACCAAATCCACCGGTTAGTCCCTCAACCGTTAGGGGTAAAACTCAATGGGACCCTGGGCAAGTAAGGCTAGCAACCTGCTTCTCTGGTACTTTAAATATGATGCTGGCAACAATCAGAGCAAAATGCCTCGGACCTTTGGAGGTGACTGAGTCCCACCTCTGACAAACCAGGGACTCCTAAGATACGATTTGGCAAACAAATGGTAATGAGATGGGGAGCTATTAATATCACTGGGGGCTACTCTGGGAAGAAGGGAGAGCTGGCAGAGACTGCAAGTAAGATGGGGCTGGACGTTTTAGCTGTTAGTGACATTTGGGTAAGGGGTGAGAAAGAAGAGGAAGTGGGAGAATACAGGGTCTACCTGTCAGGAGTCAAAGCAGGAATAGCACAATGGGGTGTAGGGCTTTACATCAGGAAAGAAATGGAACCCAGCGTAGTTGCAATAAGGTATGTAAACGAACGACTGACGTGGATAGATTTGACAGTGTCTAGCAAGAAAATTAGGATTGTGTCAGTATATTCGCATTGTGAAGGGACAGATCAAGATAAGATGGATAGTTTTTATGAGGCACTCAGTGATGTAGTTGTAAGAGTAAAGGACAAGGACAGTGTCCTGCTCATGGGGGTTTGTAATGCCAGGATTGGAAATCGAACAGGAGGGTATGAAAAGGTTATGGGTAAATTTGGAGAGGATATGGAGGCCAACAGGAATGAGAAACAACTCTTGGATTTCTGTGCCAGTATGGGCTTAGTAATCACAAACTCCTTTTTTAAACATAAGAACATTCACCGGTATACTTGGGAAGACAGGGGAAACAGATCTGTCATTGACTATATAATAACAGATCAGGAATTCAGGAAGGCTGTGAGGGACACACGTGTATTCAGGGGATTGTTTGATGACACTGATCATTATTTAATCTGCAGTGAAATTGGGATTGTGAGGCCAAAAGTGCAGGAGGTCAGGTCCATATGTAGGAGGATAAGAGTGGAGAAACTTCAGGATAAGGAAATCAGGCACAAGTACATAACAGCGATCTCAGAATGGTACCAGTTAGTTGAAAGTAGTCAATTACAGTCATTGGAAAAGGAATGGACAAGGTACAGGGACACAGTACTAGAAGTGGCTAAAGTATGTCTTGGAACAGTAGTGTGTAAAAGTAGGATGAAGCAAACAGCTTGGTGGAATGACACAGTCAAGGCAGCCTGTAAAAGGAAAAAGAAGGCGTATCAAAAATGGCTACATACTAGAACTCAGGTAGACAGAGAAAATGTTGAAGAAAGAAACAAAGCCAAACAGATAATTGCAGCATCCAAGAAGAAGTCTTGGGAAGACTTTGGAAACAGGTTGGAGACTATGGGTCAAGCTGCCTGAAAACCATTATGGAGTGTAATTAGCAGTCTTCGAAATGGAGGTAAGAAGGAAATGACAAGTATTTTGGACAGGTCAGGAAAACTGCTGGTGAATCCTGTGGATGCCTTGGGCAGATGGAGGGAATATTTTGAAGAGTTGCTCAATGTAGGTGAAAATACGATCAGTAATGTTTCAGATTTCGGGGTACAATGGGATAGGGATGATGATGGAAATAGGATCACATTTGAGGAAGTGGAGAAAATGGTCAATAGATTGCAGTGCAATAAAGCAGCTGGGGTTGAATGAAATTAAGTCGGAACTCATCAAATACAGTGGAATGTCGGGTCTTAAATGGCTACACAGGATAATTGAAATGGCCTGGGAGTCGGGACAGGTTCCATCAGACTGGACAAAAGCAGTATTCACACCAATCTTTAAACATGGAAACAGAAAGATTGTAACAACTACAGAGGTATCTCTTTAATCAGCGTTGTGGGTAAAATCTTCTCAGGTATTGTTGAAAGGAAAGTGCGAGTATTAGCTGAGGACCAATTGGATGAAAATCAGTGTGGGTTTAGGCCTCTTAGAGGTTGTCAGGACCAGATCTTTAGATTACGGCAAATAATGGAGAAGTGTTATGAGTGGAACAGGGAATTGTATCTATGCTTTATAGATCTAGAAAAGGCATATGACCGGGTTCCTAGGAGGAAGTTATTGTCTGTTCTACGAGATTATGGAATAGGAGGCAAACTTTTGCAAGCAATTAAAGGTCTTTACATGGATAGTCAGGCAGCAGTTAGAGTTGACGGTAAATTGAGTTCATGGTTCAGAGTAGTTTCAGGGGTAAGACACCTGTCTCCACTGTTGTTCATATTATTTATGGATCATATGTTTAAAACAATAGACTGGCTGGGTGAGATTAAGATATGTGAACGCAAAATAAGCAGTCTTGCATATGCAGATGACTTAGTTGTGATGGCAGATTCGATTGAAAGTTTGCAGAGTAATATTTCAGAGCTAGATCAGAAATGTAAGGTCTATGGTATGAAGATTAGCATCTCCAAAACGAAAGTAATGTCAGTGGGAAAGAAATATAAACGGATTGAGTGCCAAATAGGAGGAACAAAGTTAGAACAGGTGGACGGTTTCAAGTACTTAGGATGCATATTCTCACAGGATGGCAAGATAGTGAAAGAACTGGAAGCAAGGTGTAGCGAAGCTAATGCAGTGAGCGCTCAGCTACGATCTACTCTCTTCTGTAAGAAGGAAGTCAGTACCAAGACTTAAGTTATCTGTGCACCGTTCAATCTTTCGACCAACTTTGTTGTATGGGAGCGAAAGCTGGGTGGATTCAGGTTACCTTATCAACAAGGTTGGGGTTACGGATATGAAAGTAGCTAGGATGATTGCAGGTACTAGTAGATGGGAACAATGGCAGGAGGGTGTTCACAATGAGGTAATCAAAGAAAAACTGGGAATGAACTCGATAGATGTAGCAGTCAGGGCGAACAGGCTTAGATGGTGGGGTCATGTTACACGCAAGGGAGAAGCAAGGTTACCCAAGAGACTCATGGGTTCAGCAGTAGAGGGTAGGAGGAGTCGGGGCAGACCAAGGAGAAGGTACCTGGATTCGGTTAAGAATGATTTTGAAGTAATAGGTTTACCATCAGAAGAGGTACCAATGTTAGCACTGAATGGGGGATCATGGAGGAATTTTATAAGGGCGCTATGCTCCAGACTGAACGCTGAAAGGCATAATCAGTCTTAAATGATGATGATGATGACACGTGTTCCAAAATTCTACAACTGATCGACTTTAGAGATATAGGTTTATAGTTCTGCACATCTGTTCGACGTTCCTTCTTGAAAATGGGGATGACCTGTGCCGTTTTCCAATATTTTGGAACGCTACGCTCTTCTAGAGACCTACGGTACACCGCCGCAAGGAGGGGGGAAAGTTCCTTCGCGTACTCTGTGTAAAATCGAACTGATATCCCATCAGGTCTAGCGGCCTTTCCTCTTTTGAGCGATTTTAATTGTTTGTTCTATCCCTTTGTCATCTATTTCGATATCTCCCATTTTGTTAACTGTGCGACAATCTAGAGAAGGAACTACAGTGCAGTCTTCCTCTGTGAAACAGCTTTGGAAAAAGACATTTAGTACTTCGGCCTTTAGTCTGTCATCTTCTGTTTCAGTACCACTTTGGTCATAGAGTGTCTGGACATTTTGTTTGATCCACCTACCGCTTTGACGTAAGACCAAAATTTCTTAGGATTTTCTGCCAAGTCAGTACACAGAACTTTACTTTCGAATTTGTTGAACGTCTCTCGCATAGCCCTCCTCACACTACATTTCGCTTCGTGCAATTTTTGTTTGTCTGCAAGGCTTTGGCTATGTTTATGTTCACTGTGAAGTTCCCTTTGCTTCCGCTGCAGTTTTCTGACTCGTTTGTTGTACCACGGTGGCTCTTTTCCATCTCTTACGATCTTGCTTGGCACATAACTCATCTAATGCATATTGTACAATGGTTCTGAACTTCGTCCACTGATCCTGAACACTATCTGTACTTGAGATAAAACTTTTGTGTTGAGGCGTCAAGTACTCTGAAATCTTCCTTTTTGTCACTTTTGCTAAACAGAAATATCTTCCTATCTTTTTTAATATTTCTATTTACGGCTGAAATCATTGATGCTGTAATCGCTTTATGATCGCTGATTCCCTGTTCTGCGTTAACTGTTTCAAATAGTTCGGGTCTGTTTGTCACCAGAAGGTCTAATATGTTATCGCCTGGAGTCGGTTCTCTGTTTAACTGCTCAGATAATGCACTTAAAAAATTTCACTGGATTCTTTGTTCCTGCCACCCGTTATAAACGTTTGAGACTCCCAGTCTATATCTGGTAAATTAAAATCTCCACCCAGAACTATAACATGGTCGGGAAATCTACTCGAAATGTTTTCCAAATTTTCCTTCAGGTGTTCTGCCACAACAGCTACTGAACCAGGGGGCCTATAGAGACATCCAATTACCATGTTAGAGCCTGCTATAACCGTGACCTTCACCCAAATTATTTCACATTTCGGATCTCCGTCAATTTCCTTCGATACTATTGCTATAAATCGCTATAAACACGCCTCCCCCTTCACTGACCAGCCTGTCTCTGCAGTATACATTCCAATCTGAGTTTAGAATTTCATTACTTTTTACATCTGGTTTCAGCCAACTTTCCGTCCCTAGTACTATGTGGGCATTGTGACCGTTTATTAATGAGAGCAGTTCTGGGACCTTTCTATAGATGCTCCTGCAGTTTACTATTAGCAAATTAATATTGTTATTCCCTGTTGCGTTTTGCCTACTGCTACCTTGCCGCGTCTCAGGAGGCGTCTTGTTGGGCCTAGGGAGGGAATTCTCTAAAGAACCCACATGTGCACTCCACACGTACTCCGCTACCCTTGTAGCTGCTTCCTGCGTGTAGTACACGCCTGACCTATTCAGGGGGACCCTATATTTCTTCTCCCGATAGCGGAGGTAGAGAAATTTGCACCCCAGATCTCCGCAGAATCGTCTGAGCCTCTGGTTTAAGCCTTCCACTCGGCTCCAAACCAGAGGACCGCCATCGGTTCTGGGAACGACGCTATAAATAGTTAGCTCAGATTCCACCCCGTGAGCGAGGCTTTCCGCCTTCTCCGCCAACCGCCTGTACGAACTGAGGATGACCTCTGAACCCAGACGGCAGGAATCATTGGTGCCGACATGAGCAACAATTTGCAGTCGGGTGCACCCAGTGCTCTCTATCGCCGCCGGCAGGGCGTCCTCCACATCTCGGACAGACCTCCCGGCAAGCAGACAGAGTGAACACTGACCTCCTTCCCCGACCTTTCCGCTATTTCCCTAAGGGGCTCCATCACCCGCCTAACACTGGAGCTCCCAATCACTAATAAATCCCTCCCCCCGTGTGCCTGCTAGGACCTTGCTGAAGGAGCGGGCACATGTCCTCTTAACAGGCAGAGCGGGCGATGCCACACGGCCAGCCTCCACATTTACCCTCCGCCTCGTGCGACGCGAACGCCGCTGAGCTCGCCACTCCCCTTGGGGAATGGGTGGCCCAAACGCGCAGATGTCTCGACAGCGGGGACCGTGGGTGAAGCATGTAACACGTGGGGTGTAGCATGCGGTGCACCAGACTGCCCACTGCCGCTACACTCCGAGGCAGCAGCCTGAAGACGGCTGACCGCGGCCATCAGCACGTTCAGCTGTTCGCGAACAGTGGCCAGCTCCTCCTGCGTCAGTACACAGCAGTCACACATCCTATCCATCCTAAGAAATCAACAATTTACTATAGAGAGTTTAGTAATGAACTTTTAACTAGACTGCTAATTCACTAAAGGTGACTGATAGCTGACTAAACTGTGGTTACTAGACACTTTTTGCTGGAAACAAAGAAGGTAAGCACTAAGTGTCTCTGGGCTGTATTTAAAACAAACACGAAATCTATGGAACACTGTTACTAATACTCGAAAATTAAAGCTTCCTAAAAGCAAAAACACACGGAAAAATAAGTGACAATTAAGAAAACACTGTCAATACTTAAATTTACGTAGCTCGCTGCACACTTGCTGCTTACTTTGGTTAGTGAACCGCTGGATTAGCCTGCCGGGTTTTCTGGGCGTGTAGAGCCGCTGGACTACCCTACAGTGTTTTCCGTGCGTCTAATTGCGAACAAGAGAAATTGGGAATCGTCTCGGAGAACAGAACCCACACCAACATAGGCAATAAGATGAGGAGGAAGCTCCAGAGTGTGCACGGTGTCTTCTTTTGTCTATCTGGAAACTAAACATCATATCAACGTAATCTGTGTTACCTGTTGTTGAAAATATACATCTGAGCCAGCACGAGACGTCTCATGTGTGGAGTATGGCCAATCTCCCTGGAAAGTAGGAAGTATTACAAAGGTTGAGCATGCTGGTCTTTGAGTGTTGAGATAAACTCATACAGTACTCTAACAAACAACACTGACACATCTTGGATATTCGGGAATCCAGCCGGATGTTCGCGTCGTCCTCGCACGATTGTTCAACAGCGTGCCTCGCTGTCTTCTTCAGATGCGAGAACCTAGGTGCAGAAAACAGAACTCCACGCAGCCCCATATCCACGTGGCGCTGCATGGGCAACTGTACCCATGGCCTCAACTGCGTAGCACGATTTTGCTGTGCGGTGATGGCCGTGGCTACTGGCTAAGGGGTTGTGTGTAGTACTACGGCTTGCATAAAGTAATAAGATAGCAGGCCCTAGTAGTCATAATGCAGCTTGAAAGGCTCTGAGCACTATGGGACTTAACATCTGAGGTCATCAGTCCCCTGGAACTCAGAACTACTTAAACCTAACTAACCTAGGGACATCACACACATCCATGCCCGAGGCAGAATTCGAACCTGCGACCGAAAATGCAGTTTAGATTATGTGGTTAATTATGCCTTTCAGCGAAAGTGTGTCGATCAAAAAGGGAGTACGGTACGCATCCGTTACGTTTGTCACGCAGTCTTTTGGGAGATGTGGACGAGGTTGTGTAGGTGGATATTGAGCGCAGTGAGCACAGAGCACTACGACAATCGTCAGCGAATTAAAAAAAAATCATCCGTCGAAACTTTAATAGCCTTTACGAAAAGTCAGTCAACTGACCAAAGTGATATCCAATGTCGTTCATTGACGATCCTGCAGATGACACAGAGAAGGCCTGGAGAATGCAGTCAATTTTCAGAAACATTCACTGAAAAAGATCGTTTTACAGTTCATCGTTTCAGCCGTTGTGTGGACTCTGGAACGACAGAATTAGACATAAATGGTATGTGCATAATTTTCGCAATGTTGCACGGTAGATAGTAATAGGGTTATACAATACGAATTTTATCACACGTTCTGCAACAGCTCTGGCGGTTCTACTTCCATGACATTAGCCGTTTTCACCTAATTCGTTAACACAGTCCGACAGTATTCTCACATTGCGTTAGGAATTTGTTTTGGAAATAGATGTCCCACAGCTACATTAACAATGCAAATTCGTATTATATTCTGACGAAACTTGCCCCTTGTAAAAGCTAAGTTTTATTTCGTAGACGTTCGCCTTTTCCTTCCACTAAATTCACCGATTTTTCCACTTCTTTGGGGTATCCTACACAAGATAGCTAGAATCACATAGTGTTGTGTATTATTTGAAGTGGTCTGTAAGTTTCTAGCCGACGTTAATATCCTAACACTGGTATCAGATGCTTTTCAATTGTCCAGCTGCAAAATGCTGCATCAGAAAGAAAAAAAAAAGCACACACACACACACACACACACACACACACACACACATCAGCCACTAAGAGACGTTGACCACTACTTTTACACCTCGGCTCTACAGCCCTTGAAGGGCCTTGGCCTGCATCACAATATTCTGCGATTGTATCCGATCCATCGCTTTCGCCTCCATCCTCTGACACCCAGCTTTTTCATGTCTTCTTCAACTCCATCCACCCATCTCTTTCCAGGGCGTCCCCTCCGCCGTCTGCCTCCAGCCTTGCCATCAAAAATCCTCTGGCATGCTCTGTGTTCTTCCATTCTGACCAAGTGCCCTGCCCAACGCAGTCTTCTTATTTTAATGGTAGTGACAATGTCAGGTTCTTCAAAATGGTGTTGTACGAATGCGCCATCCTTCTTGATCATATATTGGACCACATATTTTACGTAGCACCTTTCTCTCTCAAATGCTAATGATCCTTCCCTCATTTACAGTCACGGTCCACGTTTCGGCACCATACATAACAACTGGTCTTATAATTGTTTTGTAAAGGATGATATTGGATTTTCGTGATAGCAGCGAACTCATAAGCACGGGTAATGCGGCAAAGTAGCATCTGTTGCCTGCTGCTATTCTGGCTTTCACCTCACTGCCAATGTCATTTGTCTCAAGGTACCTGAAGTCTCTCACCCTTCCAAACTCCTGTGTGGGTTTTATTGGTTGGTCATTGCCATTGAGTGTCAGGCCAAGTTCCCTTGCACCTTTCTCCAGTTGTTGATAGGCTTCGCCTAGCACAGCAGTGTTCGTGCGAGTAATGCCACATCGTCGGCGTAGGCTAGGTACTGCAGAGAAGGATTATAGAAGGTTCCTCCTTTATTTCACTCTATTTGACTTGTGACTTTCTCTGTGGCAAAGGTTGAATAGCAATGAGGAAATATTGTCACCCTCTCTAAGTGCATTGTTCACTTCCACTTTTCTGGAGATTTCACCCTGTATTTTTACTTTACAGTTGGTTTCGCTGAGGGTCATCATAGGAAGAAAGGCCAGATATTCACATTGCGCATAATACTTGAAAAATGTTACGAACATCAAATTAACATACAACAGCTTTATATCGACTTTAAACAAGCCTGTGATAGCATCTCAAGAGTGGCACTGCGGAGTGTAACGAAAGAGGCTGGATACCTAAGAAGCTCATTAAGAGACGTCAGTGGTGAACTATAAATTGACGTTGTCCGCAGTTTTTTTTTCTGTTTCTTAGCGCCAGAAACCACACGTCTCCTGCAGGCCCAGACGAATGTCCCCATACAGTGCCACCACTGGCCTGTGTGGAACGGAAGTCCTCCCGGAAGATGTAATAGTAAGGATGATTAATACCACGTTTCATTACCCGCACGTTGTTTCCATTCCCTGCCACAGTCGAGTGGCCCATCTGCTGCAGAGCCCCACTGCCCCACGACTCCAGCGCCTTGCTCAGAACCCTCCCTGGAGTGTCGAGTGCTGACTGTCGGTGTCGCCAGCTGCCGTGACGTGCAGGAGGCGGCGGCGGCAATCGATAAACACTGTCCGGCGGCGCGCCGCCCAGTCTCGTGCGCCGCTTTCTGCTTGTGGGGGGCAGTCTACCTGCTGTTCGGCGCTCTTTCCCCATTCGAGTCTTAATTATTCGACGTGCACCTATTCCGTGGCAGCGTTCTTCCCATTTGGGGGTGGGTGCCCTCCGAATGCGTGCATGTACGCCTACATGCCAGGCCGTGAATTACTTGTACGCGATGCATACGCGGCCGACAGGGCCGCGCGAGCGACTCTCGCCACTCGGCGGGTTCTCGCTCCCCCGCTCCCCCCCCCCCCCCCCCCCTCTCCCCACACTTCCCTCGGACACTTCCAGTCGTGTAAGGCTTATTACGACACGCTCTGGTGCGCCGTGTGCAGAAATCTTTGAAGAGTTATGGCACCTCTGGCGCCTTGGGCCTAGAATCGGCCCCGGAGGCAGAAGGGAAGTCCACCACACGAAAACTTTAAAAGCTGATTGGTCCAGAAGGACAGTTAACTCCCAAACAGCAACAAAAACAGTTGGAAATAACGAGAAAGGAAGATTAATTTAAGGTCCCGCCGATATCATCATTAGCGACGCACTTCGCGTTCTGAGTGGGCAGGAGATTGGCCGCGGACTTTTCTAAGGAACCGTTCTGGCATCGGCGTTTTCAATGTCGGCCTGGAGAAACCACAGAGCACTGAATTCGGCAGGGCAGGACGGGGATATGCACCCCCTCCTCCCGGATGTGACTTTGGTGCCTAAGCCACTGTGGCAGATCACTCCGCGATAATAACGAAATAGCAAAAGGCAAAATGCACTCGGGTAAACACACCCATCTAACAGATCTTGCACATCACGATTCTCAAATCAAACGTCGACACGTCATATGCGAACTGTCTTCGAGCGAGACCATTACACGTTTCTGTGGCGATCGCAGCTTTGACGTTTATCGTGCTTCATCTGATGACGATGCTTTCACTAATGTCGGGCTGTATGCACTCTTTCATGATATACCGGGGATAACTAAACATTTGTTTCCGTGGAACCGGCTGCTGCTGGTGGAAACTTTCCGCAACCAATTTAAGTAGGAGAAGTACCACTATAGTGTCAAATGAGTACGCATTACGTACGTATTCATCCGCTGTCTACACTATCGCCTGGAAGGATGCGCGTTGTTACGATCCTAGTGAGAATGCCTCGCGGAAACCTCGAATCCAGACGTTCCACCTACTAGCTCCTGCAACGGCGTCGGACCGCCACGTCTGCAGCTCTTGTGAGACCTGGAGGCGGCCGAGCTTCCGCGGCTCGACCAGAGGGCCACTCGCACACGCAAGTCGTGCGGGGCTCGGTTAAGACCGCGACCGCCCGTGCCGGCAAAGCGCCGCCGACGCCGGCCCACGGGACCTGTACACGCGATGAGGCCGGCAGCACTGCAGCTACAGTAGAGTCTCGATGGTTCCAGGTGAACGGGACCCGAACCACCTCGAACTATCGAAAACTTCGACTATCGAAATTTAAATGGGAAAAACAAATATTACGATATTGTAAGTAATACAGGTCAAAATATGAACTTTATTAAAATAAAAGTATTTTCACATGCATTTGCATTGGCAGAATAACAATAATTATTTGTTTAGACAGGTAATAGTGAAGTGTCTTTTGTTTGGCGAAGCTGCAACGTTTCCTCGCGGCAATGTCACGCCACCGTCTCAGGAGCAGTAGGTAAGCTGGTGTCGCCACGTAGCATGTGGCGGCCTCGAGAGCAGCGTAGCCATCGCTGTGACGCATCACCGGTGCAGCCTCTGCCTCGTCACACTCACATTGCGATGGAAAGTTAACAGTGTCAATTAGAGAAGAGTCTGTCACTTCCAACTGTTTGTCCGAATTTAACCACTCGCCTACTTCCACCTCTTCTGCCTCTTCACACCCTGGCAATCTTCTGATTAAATTACACAATGGTTGATCGTCCTCATCTGCTAATTTCTGTGTCTGGCATACTTTCCTGTACAATTTTCCTTCATGACTTAGAAATTGTGGCCGGCCGGAGTGGCCGTGCGTTTCTAGGCGCTTCAGTCTGGAACCGCGTGACCGCTACGGTCGCAGGTTCGAATCCTGCCTCGGGCATGGATGTGTGTGATGTCCTTAGGTTAGTTAGGTTTAAGTAGTTCTAAGTTCTAGGGGACTGATGACCATAGATGTTAAGTCCCATAGTGCTCAGAGCCATTTGAACCATTTAGAAATTGTGTCTGACTATTTCGCTCCAAGATTCGCTAATCCAGTACACGACGTCCTTCAAAGTCTCTTTCTTCAAAGCTCCTACAATGCTTTCGTCGTCTTCGGAATGCAGGATTGACTGTAGCAATCGCCGTCGATACTTTTTTTTAGACATTCCAGAACGCCCTGATCCGTGGGCTGAATGCGACAGGTAACGTTTGGTGGGAAAAACAAGGCGCGGATACCGTCGCACTGCAGTTCTCCTGCACTCGGATGTGAGGACGCATTATCGGTGAGCAAAATTGCTTTGCATGGCAGTCCCCTTTGTTTAAAAAATTCTTGCAGTCAGGTACAAATGAGTTAAAAAACCAGTTCTTGAAGATTTCCCGATTCATCCAGGCATTATTTTGATGTGTATAGACAACCGAAGAGCTGAGATGGATGCATTCTTCAAATGCTCTTGGCTTGGCAAACTTCCCAATCACAACTAGTTTTAGTTTGTGGTTTCCAGTTGTATTTGAAGTTGTGATAACTGTGAGCCGCTCTTTGCTTTTTTGTGGCCAGGAGCACTTTTTTCTTCACAAGAAGCAAGTGTTCTCGCTGGTAACATTTTAAAATTTAGCCCAGTTTCGTCACAGTTAATATATTTGTTCATTACACAAATTTTCGTCAGTTATGATTTTTTTAAACTCGACGATAAATTTTGAAACGGCCTGAGCGTCACCAGAGTTTTTCTCCACATACGTCTAGTTGACGCACTCCGTACCTCTTCTTCCACTTGTCGAGCCAGCCCACACTAGCGGCGAAATTGTCATCTCCTTCCTGCAGCTGGTTTCTGAAAAACAAAGCTTTTTCTTGCAAGATTGGGCCAGAAATCGGAGCACCCTTCTGTCTCTGTTGGGTAAACCACATGAACAATGCCTCACTTGTTTTTTCGAAGTCTGACTTCTTTATACTACTTCGACTGAGAGATTCTTGTGAGCATTTCTGTGAAGAAAACTGTTTCAATTTAAGTCGGTTTCTTCGCTAGTCACCAACAATAACTTCACCGACACCATATTCGAGAACTAGTTTTTTTATTGTTTCTCCTTTGTCAAGTCGTCTTAGTGCTTCTAAAATTCCTCTTTCTTGTTACAGCACTCACCTTTGTAAGGTGTACAACGGAACACACAGTCAACAAACAAAACGACACACAACGCTGTACAGTACAGGTACTGGGAACTACAGCAGCGTATGAACTACCCAGTTTTGATCGGTGGCAGCCGGCAGCAGTCGGGGTATTTCGTGCCATACTGACAACAGATGTTTGTGCAACAGGGCAGCGAGCTAATCGTCGTTGTTGATTGCATTGTTGTCTGCTTTGTCATTGAGCTGTACTCTCCCTATCTATCTTTTGCAATGATGTTTTCCTTATTTGAGCTGCTCGGGGGAACACAATGGTAAGCGCCATCGCCGTGTATTTTGCGGTAGATGGCTAATGACTCCACCTGTGGGATGCACAATGCAGTAAACTTACTAGTAGTTCCAAATTCACTCGACAGATGTCATGGAGGAGCTTAATAGTAAGCGCCACTGTCCGTCTGTTGAGGAAACATAATGGTAAGTGATAGAAAGAATGGCGGCAAGTAAAAACATCTCTGAGATTATGGCAATAGTGAACATGGCACAAGACGAGGAATATACTTCCAATGATACTAATATCTTCGAGAGGGGTCCAGAATACATTCCTAACGATTCAGATGACTCAGAGGTATGTTATTTTGTAAATATACTGTCTTTAATACGTTTCACGAACATAATGGCAAGTGCATGCACATACCATTATGTTTCTGAAGTACAATTGAAAATTACGTTCGCCGACAAGTACAAGATGTGTACAGTCCAGATCAGTGGTGCGAGATCATCAACAAGTCGGCTTGTATATAATACGAAAAGAGAGGATTTCTATCAAATACGACACTCTAAAGAAGCGTTTGTCTTCAGAAAGAAGACAGTTGATGATCGAGCTGTCAACCTAAGGAAAATATGTAGGTGGAAGGTGACCTGCGAATATCCATCATCTTTATTCATCAGTGAGACATTTTGTCATGACATTTGGCATGAAATAAACTTCAGGAAACGTGGAAGGCAAGGACCAGTTCCTACGCTTCGACTTAAATACAATGGGCCAAGGCTTATTGAAAAGAAGAAAGTTGCTGACGTCCTGTCGCTCCTAAATTACATACCTCCTGTCCACAATGGATTTTTCCTGTCACTAAAGCTAACATCTACATCTACATCCATACTCCGCAAGCCACCTTACGGTGTGTGGCGGAGGGTACCCTGAGTACCTCTATCGGTTCTCCCTTCTATTCCAGTCTCGTATTGTTCGTGGAAAGGAGGATTGTCGGTATGCTTCTGTGTGGGCTCTAATCTCTCTGATTTTATCCCCATGTTCTCTTCGCGAGATATACGTAGGAGGGAGCAATATACTGCTTGACTCTTCGGTGAAGGTATGTTCTCGAAACTTCAACAAAAGCCCGCACCGAGCTACTGAGCGTCTCTCTTGCAGAGTCTTTCACTGGAGTCTCTCCATCATCTCCGTAACGCTTTCGCAATTACTAAATGATCCTGTAACGAAGCGCGCTGCTCTCCGTTGGATCTTCTCTCTCTCTTCTATCAACCCTATCTGGTACGGATTCCACACTGCTGAGCAGTATTCAAGCAGTGGGCGAACAAGCGTACTGTAACCTACTTCCTTTGTTTTCGGATTGCATTTCCTGCTGTGGTGTGTCGGTGGGGTTGTAACGATGGAGGATTGTACTGAAATTCAGGTGGATCTGCAGCGAATTGACGCATGGTGCGGCGAATGGCAATTGAATCTCAATGTAGACAAGTGTAATGTGCTGTGAATACATAGAAAGAAGTTTTAGATGAATAAGACATTAGTAATGGGAGTGATGAATGATTTTGCAGTTTCAGTAAAGTGTTGAAGACTTACTGTAAAATTTAATATGTAATGTTCTATCACTATGTGTTGTTAATGGTGTATGGTAATGTAATAATTTTTTTATATTTCATTTGTTTTAGTCAGTTCTGATTTTCATTTATGTCTGTATAGTAGAAGATAGATGTTAGAATCACTACAGAATAAAAGGCCTGTTCAAAAAAAATTATTCAGATTTGCAGATCAATTGAAACTTTAGATGCGCTGTATCTCGAAACTGTGATTTTGGCGCTTACCATTTTGTTCCCCCGAGAAGCTCATTTATCATGTCAGTAAAAAAAAAAAGTAGATGGTTGCAACATTTTTTTTAAGAGCTCGGATTATTGGAAACTCGAGCTATCGAGACTCTACTGTACTCACCGGCCAGCAAAGTGCTCGACGCGAGAGCCAGTAAAGACAGCGTTCTCGGCGACACGGCTGTTCGGACATGATGAGAACACAGCTCAAAGCTTCAGTCAGTCAGCAGCTCTCTCCTCGTTCCCAAAACACAAGTCGAGGATGGACTGACGATCCGCCAGTCTTACTCTACCGGGATGTAGCACTGGCACTCTGTTACAGAGCACAAGTTGCTCTCCGGAAATAATGCATCAGTAGTTTCTCCGCTAGGTCATTCGTCCCAAAAATGCTGGCTTATCGTGCCGTGCGAGAGCACCTCTGGACAGTGGGGTCAACGTGAATGTGATCTTTACACAGGTAGCGCTACCCGGCAAGCAAAGCTGGCAATTTCGGGTCGGTCTGGCGCCCAGCTTGATCAATCCATCACTTAGTCCCATAGCAGCAGCAGAACAGGTCCAAGTTTCAATCTTTACTGCACTCTCCACTAAAAATCTAATAACTAGGCTCCCAGTCTATTTTACGAGCTCCTGTCTCTGCCTACTGTGAGCGAGAGGATAACAAGTAGAATTATATTGACATTTAACAAGAGTCGGCTAGCAACAAAACTCATAATAATATATGACAGGCAGCTGTACGTAATAAATATCAGCACGACAACTCCAGACCCTAATTAAGTGCTACGACTGCGTCAGCGTTTCCTTGCTTTATATGATCGTGTTCTGCTGTGGGAAAAATAGCGCTGTGATACGCTAGATCATATGTTAAAATGTTGTTTCTGCAATTTATTCTGCGTTTAGATACTAGATGCTTCGTCAATACTTGTACATTTCTTTTTACTACAACAAAAACATACAAAGGCTATTAAATAATTTCGTCTAAGCCTATATTGTGTCTGCAGGCGGCACAGTATATTTCGTACAAACACTGTCAAGACAATATTCTATGCAAAGAAAACTTCTTGCGAAAATAATGAAATCGTTATAAGGTGGTACAGTGCAAAAAAAATTCCTCAGTATTTTCCAATGGTTTGTGAAGGACTGAATCTATCCAAAAAACTGTGTTATATAAGAAGACCTCGTAAGTACGACTGTATACCGCAGACAAGGTCTGTGGGCGGGAGTCACACCCAAACCTAGGAAGAGGCGACAGAGGCGGAAACGTTCAGTGTCCCGTACCGGAGCTACCACACCTGGACCGTTTTATCAGAATACCGAGGTGACTGACGGCGAAACACAGCTGAGCGCCGTAGGGGGAGATGTCAGCGTGCAGGCGTGTGCGCGCAGAGTTGCTTTCAGCAGCTTTCAGGTGTCTCCTGGCGCCGCCTTATAGCGTGCGTCACTGGGTTCGCTTTGCTGGGTCGTAATAACCTAGTCGCTTGACGAACGCGCTCCTGTGTATTAACTGACAATGAGATGCGTAGATGTGACACTCTGAAAAGAAGTTGACGAAGCACTGAAAGAACCAAGTCGAAAAATAGCCCCTCGAGAAGGTGATATTCACTCATCTAGTAAAAGCTTGCGAGAACCGACCACAACAACACTATTCCTCCTAGTATGCAAAACACGCTGCCAAACCAAAAAAGGGAAGCTGCCAGCACACACGGTCGCACCCCAGTCTAACTTTGTACACCGTCCTCTGCTATTAAATCGTTAAGGCTGGCAGCCATGGACAGACACCACAGTGCGTCACTGTTGTTCGTGTTTAGTGTTGTCACCAGCTCTCGAAGGTATACACTGAGCTGGCGAAAGTCCTGGCACACCGTGGCAGTATTGATTACACAGGCTACAAAAGGGCGCAGCTGCTACTTGTACTCAGGTGCTTCGTGTTTGTTTACAGCTTTCCGATGACATTATGGCCGCACGGCGGCAATTAACTAGGAACACGGAATGGTAGTCGGAGCTAGATGCGTGGCACATTCCTTTCGGAAATCGTTAAGGAATTCAATATTGCGAGATCCAGAGTGTCACGAGTGTGGCGAGATTATCAAATTTCAAGCATTGACACTCACTACGGACGACGCAATGGCCGACGGCCTTCGCTTACCGGCCGAGAGGAGCGACGATTGCGCAGAGTTGTCAGTGCTAACAGAGAACCATCAGTGCGTGAAATAACAGCAGAAATCAAAGTGGCACGTACGACCGACGTATCCATGACGACAGTGCCGCGAAATTTGGCGTTAAGGGGCTGTGGCACCCGAGCGACGCGAGTGCCTTTGCTGACAGCACGACGTCCCCACAGCGCCTTCGTTGGGCTCGTGACCCTGTCGGTTGGACCCCAGACGACTGGAAAACCGCGGTACGGTCAGACGTGTCCCGCTCTTAGTTGGTAAGATCTGTTGATAGGGTTCGAGTTTCGCCCACACGCCACTGTGCAAGGTGGTGGTGGTGGCTCCGTAGTGGTGTGCAGCGTTTACATGGAACGGACTGGATCCTCTGCTCCAGCTGACCTGATCGTTCACTGGAAACGGTCACGTTTGCTTACACGGAGACCATTTGCAGCCAAACAGCGACGCAATTTTTATGGATGGCAATGCGTCATGTCACTGTGCCGCAGTTGTTCGCGATTGGTTTGAAGTACATTCTGGACAACTGTGTCGGGTGGTTTGGCGATCCAGATCGTCCAACACGAATCCCGTCGAGTATTTACGGGACGCAGTCGAGAGGACAGTTGGTGCACAAAATCTTCCACTGGCAACACTTTCGCACTTCTGGACGGCTGCAGACGCAGCACGACTCACTGCTTCCACGACTTGTTGAGTCCGTCCCATGTCGAGTTGCTGCGCTGTGCCCAGCAAGAGAAGATACGACACGATATTAGCAGATACCCGATGGCTTTCGTCACCTCACTGTACTAACAGTGTATTTAAATCGAACCGTTCACACACGTATTCCTAAGCAGTAACAAATAGACACGAGTCCACAGAATACTATGCGACAAAGCAGCTTCTGTTTCATATGAAATCAAAAAAATAAGCAAATTACCCTATCCAATATTACGAAAGAGAGCAAAAGTTAAACAGAATACGAGTGCAATTCAAACAATGCCATACACAGACGATGATCGTAATCCGAAACATAATTTCCACTCGATTACAGGCACGCGGTCGAAATTGCTATATTGGTTTTTACTAGTAAATACATTTTTCCAGCAGACTACCATACGCACCCATAAAATATAGGAAAAAAATATTATCATCTAGTACTCGTACTTCTCGAACCAAGAGTACTGACTATCGTGTCGCATTTTGCCGAATTCGGAGTACTGTGATATTTCGGTGTTTTGTGAGTCCAGCTGGACAGCACTGGGATCAGCAGCCGTGCTTCACGTGCAGACGACGGTCGAAGAGGTAGGTCTGCGGTAATCGCAAAAATCCAAAGTTCTTACGGCCAAGTAGTCTGCCCCCGATTACTAGCCTAGAGTATCGAGCACTACATACACACAGCACGTGGTTCGGTACGTCTACAGGATGTTTCGACAGACAGCAGAATCACTGGCAGTGTTTCACTGATGAGGACACGTGCCTGCCTGTCCAGAGTTGTCGGCTGCATGACCCAGGAGCGACCGGTAGTTCGGTGTGGCAGAGCGAGCCGGCTCCGTTCAGGTATTATTGTTTGCTATTCACGGCCGCCGGCTCCAACCTGTCGTTTTAATTATCTCATACGTTATTCACACGAACAATGGAAAGCTCTCAGATCACCCAAGGCCTGCAATAGTTTATGTCGTCCACAATACACGCTCTCAGGGACTCTAAAAATTCTACGCTCCGAGAGAAATTGGTAGTTAACGTACGTCATCAAGTTACTCACAAGTCAGTAAACTGTTTCTGAGAGTTAAATAATCGTTCGGAATAATTTATAATTTTTTTAAATACTGTAATTGTTCCAAACTCACTGGATTAAAATTTGGCACGTAGCCCATTTGCAAAAATGTTTCACAATTCGGTTATTCATAACCACATTTTTTATGAAATGATAATTAAATGGACACCCTAGCTGCAAACAGGCGTTGATACACTTCATTGGGGACATGTTGAAAATGTGTGCCCCGACCGCGACTCGAACCCGGGATCTCCTGCTTACATGGCAGACGCTCTATCCATCTGAGCCACCGCGGGCACAGAGGATAGTGCGTCTGCAGGGACTTATCCCTTGCACGCTCCCCGTGAGATCCACATTCCCAACATGTCCACAACACTACATTCGTAGTGCGCCTAATAGATGTTTGCCCATCATACTCATTACTCGTGGCAGATTAATCTACCAAGTCCCGTACGAGTTCGGGCATAGCGTGTGCGTTCGCACAAGAATGTCAAATTTCAACACAGTTAAATGCTATGTCATTAAACAATCTGTGGAGGGGTTAGATTGATGTGTGTGCTCGCAGTAAAACTATTGGAAACAATAAATTGATAAATCCGGAATTTGACGTTGCGATTGTGTTTTTAAAGCACTAGAGAATTCCTAAATTGGTTGTCCCCATTACATTCTGGACGACCTATTGCATGATAGGAGAGAGACAACAACTTAAGAGCCACTACAAGACAGTCCGCTCCAGTGTACTGAGAAGCACTAAACAAGACAGACTTAAACAATATTCCAATCCGTAGTAGTAGTTCTCAAGGCTAGATGTCGGACATCCCACTCGTTCATATCCCGATATCGTCCCAGGCTACTTGCCGCCGTGGACGCACGTCTCAGCGACCGTGCCCGGCCTGCAGCCACACTCGGCCCGCTGGCGAGGACCGCCCGGTCGTGGGGAGTGTCCAGGATGACCAAAATGGTTGGGATTCGGACGTTATCAACATGTCCGACGCCAACATTCGACATATCCAATTTTCTCCAATTTCCACACACAAATCTGAGAATACCCGTAACACACGCAATCACGAAGGCTGCCCAACAACTGTTCAGTAGTTCGCTGTTGCCGGCCGCTGTGGCCGAGCGGTTCTAGGCGCTTCGGTCTGGAACCGCGCGACCCCTACGTCGCAGGTTCGACTCCTGTGTGATGTCCTTAGGTTAGTTAGGTTTGAGTAGTTCTAAGTTCTAGGGGAATGATGACCTCAGATGTTAAGTCCCATAGTGCTCAGAACCATTTGAACCACTTTTGAGTTCGCTGGTCACCCGACCAGGAGGCCGACAGGTTCCAATGGCGCTGTGAACAAGAACTGGCTAGCCAGCCAGTTGGAACTTTTCTTTGTACCCACCGCCCGCGACTGTCTTAAGTGCAAACGTCATTGCATTCTGGCTACCTCCGCTGTGCGTACCGCGTGCCAAACGACGTCGTCCTAGGAAATCGGCCACATGTCAGAACACTGACCACAGTAACTTTACAACCCAACACATACTTTATAAACCTGCTGATCACAACGAAACTATCACACATCCCCTAACAAGTATAATACTTCGCAAATAACTAAATTCTGGTGATATCAAACAATACTGAGTGAAAATCCGCAATCGACGGACATGATCCATTTGTTTTTCTTGCGAGTGGCACCAGTGTGTCTTGGGAAGAAGACGTAATCGTTTACAAGGGACCACTTATTAAAAGTAGAATCACAACGATCCTGTTACTGGCACCCCGGATAAAGAGTGGTCTCGATTCTACAGGCAAACACTAGCGTCGCCAATGACGGCCTTGTTAAAAACTATTCAGGCCTCATTTATCGAGGTGTGGTACTGCTTCCGAATTAAGTGGTCTTCCATGCAACTACTGCGACGTTGTATACACGCGTAGGTGGCGAACGCGGGGTGCGTATGTGGTCACCGGTGTAAGCTCGCAATAAAATTACCCTTCTCACCGAATGTAGAAAGTGATTCGGCTAAGGAACGTGGTATTAAGCCGATATTTGCAACTCCATCAAGCCACTGTCATTTACCACGCTGATAAACAACATTTATAATGCATTCTATCTTGACACCACGTAGTCAGTGTAACAGACATTCTGCAATATATCCACGGGCTTATAGGCGACAGGGATGATGGTTTATTGAGACTGATCACATACAGTAGATGGTATGCTATGTGAGGAATCACTTAAAAATGCAATGCTAGATTCAAATCGTAAGAAATGTACAAAATCCTTTGTCCAATACACTGGTTTTTCAGATCTACAGTGTTTCGCTTTCTGGTAGAAATTCCGTGTGTGGTTTGCAATCAAGTCTTTCCGTTTAACCACATGAACTGTTTGAATCCCATGGAGATGTGTTTTAATGATTACAGCCACTGGTGAAACATATTCGTGGCACTCTCATATCTCATCGTCACAATTCATCGTTTCCGAACCTATCTGCTAAGGACACCATGCAGCAAAACTCCAGGGTGGTTGTAGTCTCTCTGCACCTTGTAACTATTTCTCAGTATCTGCCCAGCCCTCCCTGAAGCTTTTGTCCACGTGAAGTTGCAGCTGAGCGGAAGTCAGAGAGCGCATCTGCATCCTGAGGAGAAACAGGGCGAGCTGAGTTAATGCGACAGGACCATGTTTTGACAACTTTTTGTAAATGGGAACGTGTTCTCGCTGCTCTGTCGACCGTGTACACTGTGTAAGACCAGCGCCAAACGAAGCCTTCTCCTCAACACGAGGTTGTGAGGAGGGCATCACGAGTAGTTATGGTGGAGTATGTTATCAGGGAAATTAGGAAAACTTCACATTATACGGGAACTGGAAGAAGGACGAGCATTTTGCTACTGCATTACAGTGCGTTTCCAAACTACATACCATGCGAGGTAGTTAGCACACTGGACTCGCATTCGGGAGGACGACGGTTCAGTCCTTCACTGGGCCATCCTGATTTAGGTTTTCCGTGATTTCGCTAAACCAGGGAAATGCCAGGATTGTTCCTTCGAAAGGGCACAGCCGACTTCTTTCCCCATCCTTCAATAATTTGATGGGACCGATGACCTCGATTTTTGGTCCCCCTACCCGAATCACCCAACCAACAAAACTACTTATAGATACTGCAGTCTGAAGCGTCTCTCAGAGCGCATTCATGTCCGTTACTCAAACATTACTCAAGGACTGTGGACGATCAGCATTTTTGTTTTGAAGCTATTCATATAAGCATCCGTCTCAAAACAAAAAGATTAACAAGAAACGCAAATTGACTAACAGCACTATTTAAGAGTGTGAGATGGCGTGCCACTTACATCCTCTTATATTTTGCAAAGGGAGAGAAAGCTGTGTCTTTAAATCAAACTACTGAGTTGTGCCTTTATATCCATCGGGTTTAGCACAATAAAACAAGTTTCTTTTTCTTTTGCTCTGGACAACCTTCATAAATCGTTGATTTCAATATTTCTGTTCTTTGGGCTGACAAATGAAAAAAACCGCAGACTTCTTTTATGACACCCATACAGTTTCCTAAATGAGGTATTTGTGTTAGCCATCCCTGATTTTGAAAGTTTGCTCATCTACGTAACGTACACAGAGAGAAAATTGTTCGATTTGACGGATGTCAGTGGTTTCATCTGCTAAAACATAATAAAAACCTGACTTGCTGACGTTTTCTACAATTTTTAATTGTATTAAGTGACCAAACGTGTTAATAAGTTCGTATTGAATGAAAGAACTTCTATACATCGTCTTCCCACCACTGATCGTTAATTCGTTTTTAAGAATGTTATTCCCACTGTTGGCTCCGTACCTTAATAACGTCCGGTTCTTCAAGGTCCAGAATCACGATGACCCCTTAGAGCTATTTGCTGTCTCCCACAAAATCGAATTGTTTGTATTATGGGCGGATAAGCAATTTTCTGTTATTCTCAATCTCCAGTCATCCTTGGGCATATACTTGATTGATAACACTTTCAGTTTTCTTCTTAATTATAGCTTTTGTGTTTTCAGCAATCGAAACACATTCCTTATGAGGTGGTAAGTTCTCATGCTTGCTAAACATTTTATAGGCCTTTTTTTTTAAATTGGAGGTATTTGTGTAGTAGCCAATGCCCCTGCAACTCCTTTCCCTACATTTTCGGTATGGGAAAATAACACGCAGTACTTGCAAAAACATCGATTTTTTCAGCTGAATAAGCTAACCACGTAAATTCGACTAGAGACTTCGTTTGAAAATATCTAATATGATTTGAACTAGTAATTGGGTGAAATTTGTACCCAGGCACGGGTTTCCAAATTTTTTCTAGCTAAGAAATTATTTTTTTGTTTGTGACAGACTGAACGGAATTGTTCTGACAATAGTTTCCAATATCATACATATTTTTCCTTACTTGATCAGGCCCACTATCCTCCGTAACTGAGCTCGGAGTAGCGACGTCACAAGAAACAACTCTACCAACGCAGCTGACTTCAGAACTGACACCGTCAAGCCCATAAAACTACCGACTTCAGGAGTGTCTCCAGCGGGCGTATAGACATTTGGTTTGTTGGCGAAAAGGTTTTGAACAGAAGCTTGTCTTTTCATTACGATTGTGGCTCACTTACGGCCAACTTCATTACACTACAAAGTACATAAATATTAACACTTAAAACACCACCATAATTCAGTGCAAGTACAACGGGTGTCGAACGAACAATAGCCTACAACAACGAAATATAGATTGTATTATCGGTGTCCGGTCGGAAAATCTTGGCTCCTGGCGCCGTTCGGTAATTGTCGGTAACCGTCGTCGGCGAGACTAACGCCAAAGTACACTATGTGATCGAAAGTATCCGGACGCCTGGCTGAAAATGACTTGCAAGTTCGTGGGGCCTCCATCGGTAATGCTGGAATTCAGTATGGTGTTGGCCCACCCTTAGCCTTGATGACAGTTTCCACTCTCGGAGGTAAACGTTCCATCAGGTGCTCGAAGGTTTATTGGGGAATGGCAGCCCATTCTTCACGGAGCACTGCATTGAGGAAAGGTACTGATGTCGGTCAGAAAGGCCTGGGATGAAGCCGGCGTTTCAAACCATCCCAAAGGTGTTCTGTAGGATTCAGGTCAGGACTCTGAGCAGGCCAGTCCATTACAGGTATGTTATTGTCGTGTAATCACTCCGCCACAGGCCGTGCATTATGAGCAGGTGCTCAATCGTGTTGAAAGATGTAATCGCCATCCTCGATCGCTCTTCAACAGTGAGAAGCAAGAAGGTGCTTAAAACATCGATGTAGGCCTGTGCTGTGATACTGCTACGCCCCCAAACACGACCACACCATAACACCTCCGAATTTTGCTGTTGGCACTACACACGCTGGCAATTGACGTTCACCGAGCTTTCGCCATACCCACACCCTGCCATCGAATCGCCACATTGTGTAACGTGATTCGTCACTCCACACAATGTTTTTCCACTGTTCAATCGTCCAATGTTTACGCTCCTTACACCAAGCGAGACGTCGTTTGCCATTTAGTGGCGCGTGATGTGTGGCTTATGAGCAGCCGCTCGACCATGAAATCCAAGTTTTCTCACCTCCCGCCTATCTGTCATAGTACTTGCAGTGGATTCTGTTGCAGTTTGTAACTCCTGTGTGATGGTCTGGATAGATGTCTGCCTATTATACAGGGTGATTCAAAAAGAATACCACAACTTTAGGAATTTAAAACTCTGCAACGACAAAAGGCAGAGCTAAGCACTATCTGTCGGCGAATTAAGGGAGCTATAAAGTTTCATTTAGTAGTACATTTGTTCGCTTGAGGCGCTGTTGACTAGGCGTCAGCGTCAGTTGATGCTAAGATGGCGACCGCTCAAGAGAAAGCTTTTTGTGTTATTGAGTACGGCAGAAGTGAATCGACGACAGTTGTTCAGCGTGCATTTCGAACGAAGTATGGTGTTAAACCTCCTGATAGGTGGTGTATTAAACGTTGGTATAAACAGTTTACAGAGAATGGGTGTTTGTGCAAAGCGAAAAGTTCTGGACAGCCGAGAACGAGTGATGAAAATGTAGCACACATCCAGCAAGCATTTGTTCGCAGCCCAGGAAAATCGACTCGCAGAGCTAGCAGAGAGCTGCAAATTCCACAATCAACTGTATGGAGAGTCCTACGAAAAAGGTTAGTTATGAAACCTGAACGTCAACTACCCGAGGCGATGGATCGTCCGCCAGGCAGCCCGTGACAGAGCACTTCATCACTGGCCTCCAAGAAGCCCTGATCTTACCCCCTGCGATTTTTTCTTATGGGGGTATGTTAAGGATATGGTGTTTCGGCCACCTCTCCCAGCCACCATTGATGATTTGAAACGAGAAATAACAGCACCTATCCAAACTGTTACGCCTGATATGCTACAGAGAGTGTGGAACGAGTTGGAGTATCGGGTTGATATTGTTCGTGTGTCTGGAGGGGGCCATATTGAACATCTCTGAACTTTGAGTGAAAAAGAACCTTTTTAAATACTCTTTGTAATGATGTATAACAGAAGGTTATATTATGTTTCTTTCATTAAATACACATTTTTAAAGTTGTGGTATTCTTTTTGAATCACCCTGTACATTACGACCGTCTTCAACTGTCGGTGCACTCTGTCAGTCAACAGACGAGGTCGGCCTGTACTCTTTTGTGCTATTGGTGTCCCTTCACGTTTCCACTTCACTATCACATCGGAAACAGTTAACTTAGTGGTGTTTAGGAGTGTGGAAATCTCGCGTACAGCCGTATGACGCAAGTGACACCCAATCACCTGACCACGTTCGAAGTCCGTGAGTTCCGTGGAGCGCCCCAGTCTGCGCTCTCACAATGTCTAATGACTACTGAGGTTGTTGACATAGAGTATCTGGCAATAGGTGGCAGCACAATGCACCTAATATCAAAAACGCATCTTTTTGAGGGGGTCCGGATACTTTTGGTCACATAGTTCATGTGTAATGACAATGGATAGTCCTGCATAAAAAGAGGCTATTACATCATTATGTTTGTTGACACCATGACAATCAGTACATTTGAACATGAACGTGTTTACAATGCGCTTTTACGAAACATTACTTTCGCGGCATCCCTACTTGAGCAAATAATCGGCATGACCCGAGATGGTCGCAAGCACTGCGCAGTGCTGTCACCCCGCAGCCCGCAAACTCCTTACCTACTGCACGCTCTTACAATGCAGTTTTCTGTTCCACTATTAATTTACTTATCAAAGGTTATGTGAAATGTATTAATAGTGAACCAGTGTATCGTACATATACTACGCAATTATAAACACACTAAAACATCACACTTCAGAAGTTTTTGTAACTTTAAGCTGCTGGTGTGGACATATTTCAACTAACAGAACTTAATCATAAAACATTTTGTCTCAAGCATAGCTTCAGCTCAGACGAGGCTAAGATATGTGACATTTGAACAGGATCTCATAAAACCTCTTTCAGGAAGTTCATGTGGACAAATCAGTTACCTAAAGACAAATTACCTGCTTCGAACGGTGTATATTGATAAAAAAAATCAAGTTTGTTTTTGAAGTGGAGCAAAACGGAATCGACGCAATTTAACGAGTGTTTTGACATATTCCCTTGCGCTCACTGTATGAAATTGTTTTTTAAATCCATTATATATTCACACTCTGTAAAAAAAACAGCTGGACGATGATGGTTCAAATGGCTCAAATGGCTCTGAGCACTATCGAAATTAACATTGGAGGTCATCAGTCCCCTAGAACTTAGAATTACTTAAACCTGACTAACCTAAGGACATCACACACATCCATGCCCGAGGTAGGATTCGAACCTGCGACCGTAGCAGTCGCGCGATTCCGGACTGAAGCGCATAGAATCGCTCGACCACCGCGGCCGGCTGGACGATGAGAAACAGGAATCTGTCACGTCAACTTACGGAAGGTTGACGGAAGCTAGAAAAGGAAATTAACAGGAGAGGAGACGGATAGTGTGAATTGGCCTTTATTCCGAACGTGGTATAATTGTCCGCATACGCGCAGGGCCCCCATGAACCATCGACCGTGGACCTCGCCATTGGTGGGGAGGCCTGCGTGTCTCAGTGATACAGATACCCGTGCCGTACGTGCAACCACAACGGAGGGGTATCTGTTGAGACAAGCGTGTGGTTCCTGAAGAGGGGCAGAAGCCTTTTCAGTAGTTGCAGTGGCAACAGTCTGGACGATTGACTGATCTGGCCTTATAACACCAACCAAAACGGCCTTGCTGTGCTGGTACTGTGAACGGTTGAAAGCAAGGGGAAACTACAGCCGTAATTTTTCCCGAGGGCATGCAGCTTTAGAGTCCCCTTGGGTAAAATTTTCCGGAGGTAAAGTACCCCCTCATTCGGATCTCCTGACTGGGACTACTCAGGAGGACGTCGTTATCAGGAGAAACAGAACAGGCGTTTTACGGATCGGAGCGTGGTATGTCAGATCTCTTAACGGAGCAGAATAGGTTGAAGTTATACATAGCGGGAATTAGTGAAGTTCGGTGGCAGGAGAAACAGGATTTCAAAAGATTGTAAATTTAAAATCAAGGAGGGGTAATGCAGGTGTGGATTTAATGATGAATCAGAAAATAGGTAACCTACTATCAACAGTATAGCGGACGCACTATCGTAGTCAAGATGGACACGAAGCCCACACATACCACAGTAGTACAAGTTTATATGCCAACTAGCTCCGCAGATGATGAAGAGATTGAGGAAATGTATAATGCGAAAAAAGAAATTATTCAGATACTTAAGGGAGACGAAAATTTAATCGTCATGGGTGACTGGAATTCGATAGTAGGAAAAGAAAGAGAAGGAAAAGTAGTAGGTGAATATGGACTGAGTGGGTAAGGAATGAAAGAGGAAACTGCCTGCTAGAATTCGGCACAGAACGCTACTTGATCATAGCTAACACTGGTTTACGAAACATCAAACAAGGCTGTATACGTGGAAGAGGCCTGGAAACACTGGAAGGTTTCAGATAGATTATATAACGGTAAGACAGAGATTTAAGAACCAGGTTTTAAATTGTAAGTCATTTCCAGGGACAGTTGTGGACTCTGACCACAATTTATTGGTTATGAAGTGTAGATGAAAACTGAACAAATTGCAAAATGGAACGAATTTAAAAAGATGGGACCTGGATAAACTGAAAGAACCAGAGGTTGTAGAGAGTTTCAGACAAAGCATTGGGGAACAATTGACAACAACAGGGGAAAGAAAAACAGTAGAAGAAGAATGGGCAGCTTTGACAGATGAAATAGTGAAGGAAGCACAGGATCAAGTAGGTACAAACACAAGGGCTAGTTGAAATCCTTGGGCAACAGAAGAAATATTGAATTTAATTGATGAAAGGAGAAAATACAAAAATGCAGCGTATGAAGGAGGCGAAAAGGAATGCAATCATAAAAGAAGGTTGTATACATGGAAGAATCCTGGCGATACTCGAAGGTATCAGATATATTATATAATGGTAAGACAGAGATTTAGGAACCACGTTTTAAATTGTAAGACATTTCCAGGGGCAGATGTGGACTCCGACCACAATCTGTTGGTTATGAACTGTAGATTAAAACTGAAGAAACTGCAAAAAGGTGGGAATTTAAGGAGATGGGACCTGGATAAACTGACTAAACCAGAGGTTGTACAGAGTTTCAGGGAGAGCATAAGGGAACAATTGATAGGAATGGGGGAAAGAAATACAGTAGAAGAAGAATGGGTAGCTCTGAGGGATGAAGTAGTGAAGGCAGCAGAGGATCAAGTACGTAAAAAGACCAGGGCTAATAGAAATCCTTGGGTAACAGAAGAAATATTTAATTTAATTGATGAAAGGAGAAAATATAAAAACGCAGTAAATGAAGCAGGCAAGAGGGAATACAAACGTCTCAAAAATGAGATCGACAGGAAGTGCAAAATGGTTAAGCAGGGATGGCTAGACGAAAAATGTAAGGATGTAGAGGCTTATCGCACTAGGGGTACGATAGATACTGCCTACAGGAAAATTAAAGAGACCTCTAGAGAAAAGAGAACCACTCTTATGAATACCAAGAGCTCAGATGGAAAGCCAATCCTAAGCAAGGAAGGGGAAGCAGAAAGGTAGAAGGAGTATATAGAGGGTCTATACAAGGGCGGTGTACTTGAGGGCAATGTTATAGAAAGGGAAGATGACGTAGATGAAGATGAAATGGGAGATACGAAACTGCGTGAAGAATTTGGCAGAGCACTGAAAGACCTAAATCGAAACAAGGCACCGGGAGTAGACAACATTCCATTAGAACTACTGACAGCCTAGGGAGAGCCAGCCATCTGATGGGCAAGATGTATGAGACAGGTGAAATACCCTTAGACTTCAAGAAAAATATAATAATTTCAATCCCAAAGAAAGCAGGTGCTGACAGGTGTGAAAATTACCGAACTATCAGTTTAATAAGTCACGGTTGCAAAATACTAACACGAATTTCTTACAGACGAATGGAAAAATTTGTAGAAGCCAACCTTGGGGAATATCAGTTTGGATTCCGCAGAAATGTTGGAACACGCGGGGCAATACTGACCCTACGACTTATCTAAGAAGATATGTTAAGGAAACGCAAACCTACGTTTATAGTATTTGTAGACTTAGTGGAAGCTTTTGACAATGTTGACTGGAATACTCTCTTTCAATTTCTGAAGGTGGAAGGGGTAAAATACATGGAGCGAAAGGCTATTTACAGTTTGTACAGAAACCAGATGGTAGTTATAAAGAGTCAAGGGGTACGAAAGGGAGGCAGTGGTTGAGAAGGGAGTGAGACAGGGTTGTAGCCTATCCCCGATGTTATTCAATCTGTATATTGAGCAAGGAGTAAAGGAAACACAAGAAAAATTTGGAGTAGGAATTAAAATCCATGGTGAAGAAATACAAACTTTGAGGTTTGCCGACGAAACTGTAATTTTGTCAGAGACGGCAAAGGACCTGGAAGAGCAGCTGAACAGAATGGACAGTGTCTTAGGAGGATATAAGATGTACATCAAGAAAAGCAAAACGAGGATAATGGAATGTACTGGAATTAAATCAAGTTATGCTGATGGAATTAGATAGGAAATGAGACAAAGTAGTAGATGACTTTTGCTATTTGGGAAGAAAAATAACTGATGACTGTCGAAGTAGGGAAGATATAAAATGTAGACTAACAATGGCAAGGTAAGCTTTCCTGAAGAAGAGAAATTTGTTAACATCGAGCATAGATTTAAGCGTCAGAAAGTATTTTCCGAACGTATTTGTATAGAGTGTAGCCATGTATGGATGTGAAACAAGGACGATGCATAGTTTGGACAAGAAGAGAATAGAAGCTTTCGAAATGTAGGACTACAGAAGAATGCTGAAGATAAGATGGGTGGATCACGTAACTAATGAGGAGGTACTGAACAGAATTGGAGAGACGAGAAATTTGTGGCACAGCTTGACCAGAAGAAGGGATCGGTTGGTAGGAAACATACTGAGGCTTCAAGGGATCTCCAATTTAGTATTGGGGGACGCGTGGAGGGTAAAAATCATAGAGGGAGACCAAGAGATGAATACTGTATAGGTAAGTAAGGAAAATCCCCAACAAGCTACGACAAAAGCTTAGAAGCGGTAGTGATAAACACTAGCGCGACCTCTGTAAGCGTCGGAAAATATGTATTTTGCTACGCCGGAAAGCGAATAACAAATGATAAAAACTTCGTTCCTTTTTTTTTTTTTTTTTTTTGTAAATTATTACATACACTCTGTATTTAGTTCTCGTAGGGAGAAGACGTATTTTTTGTGAGAAGTGTGTAGTGTACATTGTGTTGTCTGAATAATAATTTGTATGGAAGTATGAAAGTTCTTTTTAATGCAAAACCACGAAAGTTTTCTTTTCTTCCGCGCATTATGCTAACGTCATGTCACTGTAGCTGCCTGCATCTGAAGAGGAAGTCCGATAAAAATTGGTACTGTATTCACGGTCAAAAATGAGAAGTACTTATGGTATTTAAATTCTGTAAATCTCAACGGGGTAAAGACAGCAAAATCGACGTAAGTTCACGCTACTACTGACTTACCATTTAAAACATTTGTAAACTAAGTCTGAAAGACAATTATTTCACGTCAAAATTTATAAAAATAGAATTTGATGGTATTGTGGTACAACTGGCGATCTGGTGACATGACATTGAGAAAGCCATGAAACCAGTTGTGTATAAAGTAAGTTATTCAAAATTATTTATGACATTGTATGAAATTTTTTGCATGTACTAATTCTTTTTAAATTTTCATGTGCAACATCATCACTGGGAGCAAAATAACCAGAACCAAAAATTCTTATGGATAAAGTAACCAATTCAAAAAGGAATCAAAAATGAAATCGGAATTTACGGAAAATTTTGGAAATACGCTGTTTGTTTCATCACAGCAAAGGTAGGACCGCTACGAAACCACTTGCTTAGCTATGCTTGCTAGCGTCTCCTGCGTAGTAATCAGACATCCCTTTCCTTAATTTCCCTTCCTAAATGTATCGTAGTGAATTTTTCAGAAATTTTACGTAATGATTAGCGAGAGAAAAGTTTGAAGTTTTTGTGTCACAACATTTCGTGCGTTATAAAAGTAGCCAATTAACGCCTGACGACAAATAAATCTTATGTTCAAATTTCCTAAAATAATATATTTCAATTTCCTATTTTTCAAAATTTTAATTTTAATATTCAGTCAAAATGGCACAAAATCAGTTTCCATTATTGTTGATAATGGCGAAAACGCAGTGAGCCAAGATGGCGTATAATTGCAAGACACAACATCTGAAGTACCAGCGCCATGTCTTCCACACTTAGACGTATTAAGCAGTCCAGAGATGAACATAACCGAAGTAACAAGTGATCGTGAGTTTTCACAGAGGTCTAACTTTGATGATACGGTGATGACAATAGATGAAACTACATCACGTATCTCCGCGAGCAACATTCTGCTCACACAAGAAAACATGGAAAGCGAAGATAACAAGATTTTTTACGACACTTTACCGTCACCCATCATACGAAATCCAAATGTCAAAGTACAGTTGTTAACAACCAAAGTACATGAAATAGCAACCAAAATAACGCACTTGCCGCCATACTTCAAAAACGCGATAGTATGAACACCAATTACACCAATTTGCGTGTAGACACAAATACAAAATTTGACAATTTGTCGCAAAACCTTACCTAGTCACACAAGACGTAAACAACATAAAACAAGAGCAGAAACAAGTTTTAAAAGATTTTCAGAATACAGTCACACAACAGATCAGTGATTTGACGATTCACGAGGAAATGAATGTAAAATTTAAAGACATGGATAAACAGCTAAAGCAAGATGTACTTTCCGAAGTAAACAATGACATTACGGAAATATAACAGAAATTAGACACTCTTAACGAGCAGAATGATACAGTAGAGCAGCAAATAAAAGCGATGAAAGACACACACACGAACCTGGAAGCTACACAAACACAATTAACTTCCACAATAAAGAACATCTCTACCGTAGTGAACAAAGCGCATAAGGATTACGAAAATATACCAATATCAATTGATGAACTCACTTTAAAAGCAGCATCACTTGTAATCGAAACAGTCTGTGCCAAAAAGGAAAGAGACAAAATTAATGAAAATTTATGTGATGTAATTACACAAGCTGAAGCAGGTACTTTGGACAAAACCAGTACCACAGCGGTAAAGGTCGTGAAGGAACGTGGATTAATCAATGATGTAGTTGAAAAAGTTATTCAGCAAAAGGAAAATGACATTATCGACAAAGTGAACACCAATTTGCAAGCTACGGAGCACAGGATAAGCAACTACTTAGGTGAGAATGTTACAGAGGCACAAGCTGTACACAAACAATGAGCCAGCCGCAGCAAACCAAAGTAATGTATGCACACAGATCATTGCAAACCCTACAAACAATGCCAGCAGTAATGAGAGAACGCAGAGTAAGTTTACAGGGCCTACGAGAAGTGTAAATAATTATGACAGCTATGTAAACACAGCACAAAATGCAAACAGTTTGTCCACTATATTTGCTTACGAAGGTCTATTAAGACAGTCAATTTCCAACATTTACGACTGAAGGTAAGAAGATGAATCCTGTTGTGTTTATTAGTGCTTTTCGACATGTGTTTCCTAGAAATTGGACGGAAACACAAAAGATCAGGTTTGATGTTGGGTACACGCAAGGCGATGTACTTTTGTGGAACGGGAATTTCTTGACAGATACTGGTCAGACGGCGTACAGGAGAGACTTAGGCGAGAGGTTTTTAACCCCGCCCCTTTTAACAGCAAATATGGTAGCTTGCGAGGGTATTGTGAGAAGTATCCCAAAAAACACGTTATTGGACGAATCCTATTTCTCATGTTAATGTTTAAAAATTTTAAAAAGTCGTTTGCCATCACACATTCGTGAACAATTAGTTACTACAACTGAGCACGACACAGAATATGTTCTATCCGTTTTATATTCAATCGACCTAATACATGAGGAGAAAGTAATAACAAATAGGGCGTCAGAAAGCCAAACACCACAAAAACATAACTCGAATGGTCAATACAAAATGCCGGACGCGCAACCGCAAGGATACATTAACCGTGGTAATGGATACGGGAATGGAAATGGCAAGAACAAAAGATTTGAACGAAACTTTCCACATAACAGCAACGGTTACCATCCGCAAGCTAATTTCAATCCGTTCTCTTAGAAACTATGCACCGCGTGTAAATAAAAAATGAGCCGCACCAATGGGCGGCGCGCGGCAACAACAATAACATGCCACACGCCGTACCGCAGCCAACCTTTGCCCAACAGAATCACAATACGGCAACATTTCACAATAGCCATATGAACATTCGAGAAAGTATGTCGCGAGCTGGTAATGATACAAACTGGAGAAACAATTACACAGTACAACGGACAGAAATTGTTCCATGCACAGAAGTAGATCAGACTACACCGCAGGAAAACCCGAATCGGTCGTAGTTGAGCCCCACACTATAGATCTTACAGCCGATGGGAGCAAATCAGATTTTCAAACATACATAAAATACTACATATACAAACATGAACTAGAATCGACGAAAAATACACTAGAAGAACAAGTGCAGGCGGTAATCAGGTAAGTACTGTTTTATAAGTAATACAAAAATTTACTATTTGTATTTTTGAATGAAATAGGTATAGACGTCAGTAATTTTCTTGTTTTGTACGCAAAGACAAACATTTGACAAGAAGAAAGTGTAAAAACACAGCTTCACGCGAAACGAAATGCGAAATGGAGCAGCGTACGACTCAGCTGTGCGCGATCTACAATGGATGCTTACGTCAGTACTAGGAAAGAGACATTGACAGTGAGCAACCGCAACAGGCTATCTCGCGGCGCAACCGAATACAAATGCGAAGCTGCAGAAGTATCAAACTCAATTTCAAAGTAAATAATAACACGTAACAACTATATTTACTATCAGGGAACTAAAGAATATTATATTATATCAACATGAGAAGTTGTGGCAATACTAAGATATATACATTGTAACTAGAATTAAAAGAAATCATTACAACGAAACATACAGGACGTGTTAGCTAACAAAAGATAAGACACCGTAGGAGATGTCAAAGTAACTTTCTTTGCAGAGTAAATGAATTAAAAAAATAATAATAATGCAAGTGAATAAATATATAACCAAATAAGAATGAAATATGAAAAACGTCTGCGAACGGATGTGAAGACAGAGTATATGAGTGGCCTATGAGCTACAAAACACCATTAGTTTTTAAGTTAGTTATAAGTTTTTTATATTGCAGCGACCAGTGCATCGACACAGCGCAGTAGAGATTTACGATGGGTGTTATAGGTACCAAATGAAAAAACGAGCCGCACCTCAAAGAAATGATTTATTTATTAGTATGTATGTGTGTGTATTTTGATCATCAAGCAAATGAATAAGAATATACATCGTCGCAGTGCAACTACAAAATATTTACCCGTACCTACTGACAACAAAGTGCACATAAACACGGAGGAGTGTGCCCTCAAATAATCCTAATCAATTCATATCGCGTCACATGTGAATATAAACGACGGCATTTCAGCGTAATTGTAAAGAGGTAAGCTTGACGTGATGCAAAAACTTCTGCGTTATGAACACAAAGCTACACGTAAATAAACTTAAGCAACTCTATGGTATATAGTACATGAGTAAATCGTTAATATGTTTCGTTTCCATGAAAAAGGAGTTCCCTGATAAGTGATTTAAGACAGGACGAACAACATTTCCTTAGTAATCCATAAACCAGTAGAATAGTAATTCCTTATCCCCCCCCCCCCCCCCAATGCAGGGGGCGGTGCCAAAGCGTAATTAATCCTTTAGTGACCAGTGGAAACTATAGTTCCCACTTCTTTGTTTTCGCTTTAAGTTCAGTGGTAATCAGTGTTCCCACTTCTAACTTGTGCTACCATCTCTGTTAGTGTGTGCTAACTATGTGTAGATTGTCAACGGTTAGGCGAAAGCTGTTGTATTTCTACCTTGTGAGTCAATCAATGCAGAAGTGCAGTTCCCGCGTGAAAACGTGTCACTGTTTCGACCGCTACAGCGTTTTTTGGATAATATGCTTTCCTTTTGCGTGTGAAGTGACTTGTGTTGTATTTATCTACTTTTATATTTATGAGGGAGATAGTATTAGTGTATATTTGCTGTATTTGACTGAAAATTACATAAATATTACAAAGTAAGTTAGTGGAAGCAGAAGTGAAGTATTCTGCCCATTGGCTGTAGCAGAGTACAATAAAATAATGGGAGGAGTGGATAGATTTGATCAGCTGCGTGAACGGTATGCTGTTGGCTGTCGTTCATAAAAGTGGTGGCACAAACTGTTTTCCTTTCTTGTGGATCTGGCAGTTGTTAATTCCTACGTTATGTGGAAGCTACAGAAGACAGAAGCAGACCAGCTAACATTTAGATTGCACTTAGCAAGGCAGCTTATCTCTGGGTTCTCAAGTCGTAAGAGAAGAGGAAGGCCTGTTCATTTTCAAACACTAAAAAGAGGGGTGTCTGGAGTACCAGATTAAGTTTGTCTGCAGAAAGTTGGAACTCATTTCCCTACAAAAGGTACAACAAACAGAAGATGCCGCCAATGTAGCGCCAAGAACAAAGGAATGAGAACAAAAATAATGTGTAGCAACTGTCGTGTACCTTTGTATGTAGCACCATGCTTCTCTAAGTTCCATAGTACATCACCTTAGTGAACTCAAAGGACAGTATGAACTAATACAAATATAAATGTAATGTTTAACATGTTTTTGTACTAAAAAATAAAGGAAATACTTTTTTAAATTAGCAAGTTAAGTTACTCCAGAGTTCGGTGGGAACAATAGCTCCCACAAATTTTTTTTATACTCGTAGTATAAACTCTCAAGATTTAAACTATGATTTTATGAACGGTTTCTTAGCCCAATAAAGTGTTCATAAAAAGTATACAACTTCCGGAAATAATTTGGTCACTAAACGGTTAAGCCAGCAATGCGTAATGTTTAATCTTGATGTAAATGTTTTTCTCTATTTATCCCTTGGAAAATATTAAACTCTCATAACTAATGTATGCATGACTGGAAAACAAAATGTGGATGCATTAAATGCAGGCCTATATTCAAGCAGTTAGGAATTATCACAGTCTTCAGCCAGTATGTGTTTTTATGTCTCATCAGCGTGAAAGAAAACCAAGGAGTCTGCAGCATGAGGCAAGATACACACAATCACAATACCCGTAACAAGAGGAGCATCGAAATACCCAGATGTCGACCGACGGGAACGCAAGACAGCTTTCCCGTGGTTGCCCTAAAGATGTTCAACTCACTGCCTCAATAAGTGCAATCCCTGGCGCTAGGAACATTCAGAAGGAGAGTAGCACAGGACCTGAAAGAACGCCCATTGTACTGCATTGGTGAATTCTTTAATAGTGAGCAAAGTGAATGGACAAACAAATATTGTTTCTATTAAGTATAAATGACTTAATTTTGTGAATATTTTTTTAAATGTATATATGTAATTAATCTTGACGCAGTCTGTCCAGTCATGGCTGGTAAACGACACATTTCTAGTAATAAAGTGGTAATAAAGTAATAATAAAGTAATATACTAACACAATGTAATGAAATGTAAATAAGTTATTTATATTTTTGTACAAAGGATTTTTTTAAGTTAACAAACGAACTATGCTAACCAGTAACTGAAGACGGAATTTTGTAATGTTTAAGTATTTGAGAATTTTCTACGTTTGATACAAATAATGGGTCGAATGTCGGCCTTAGATGTAAGCCATTGTAATACGCATTGTTACGTCAAAATGTTTACGTGAATTTTAAGTGTACATCGAGCCATATGTAATAGATGAACTTGAAAAATAAAAAAGGAAAAAACCTCAAGGATTAAAACGATTCTGATGACAAAGTGAACGACGAAATATGTAGTGGTATCCAAACGCGTGTGCAATAGTGCAATGAATCAATTTTGGTAATGTTATGCTACGCAACGTCTGATATATTAATCAGCAAACTACAGTTGTGCAAGCATCACTTACCTTGACGTCGGGTGTTGATGTGCAGTATCACCCCACTGAAAATGTAGATACGACGAAGATTTCTTCCTGGGCCGTATCAAAGGTGAATTATCTGCCACAGCATCGGTTCTTGAAGAATAAACACACTTGCGCCGCACTCACTGTGGGAAACCACGCCTCAGTAAATTATGCGATGGATAGTAGGGCACTCAGTGTGAAAATGACACTAAAAGCGCAAGTGGAAGCCCAAACGACCGTACACAATATTACGTGGAGCACACGCACGTGCCGCACGGGTCCAGCGCATATTGCGACGCGTACACCATACTTCGCACGCGCCGACTGGCGACGCTCTGCGCTGACTGAACCGAAGCGCGCGCAGCCTCTTATCTTCCTCAAACGATTTTACAGAAACTATTCTCTGAAAATATATGATTTTTGCCTTACTTGTAGCGTTATATGTTAGCTTCGTGCCCATCACCTCGCTAATGACCATTCTTATTGTGACGTACACATTTTAGTAAGACACTACGCAAAACTCAAAAAGTTTGCAACGAAAATTAGGGGTCTCTATGATTTTGCGTTTGGTGCGTATTACACCATATGTTGCTGCGTATGAAATTTAGCTAACATGCTGAATTTATGTTTAGACTTGGGAGGAGATCTCTATCTGCCTCCGATCTCGAGAAAATGGATCCCATGTAGCGCGCTCACTTCCGATCTCACGCCCGCGAGAATGAAATACTCGCAACATCTCTCGTATCTCCTAAACCGCTCGAGACATTGAAACGAAAGTTTGGCGAATGATAGCACACAAGGAGGAGAGTGTTTTGCCAATTATTAAACACACGGAACTTTCTTATCTATGGCGATATATCACTACTTATACTTTTATTTATTTCAATCCAGTGATTGTAATTTTTTAAGAGTTATCGACAGCTAGCGAAACAAGAGCTCCCTAGTATGAAAATAAACATGAAATTTCTTCTTTTATGTTACTGCAAACCGATACTATGAGGTTTTTCATAAGCTATTGAGCTCTGTAATTGCCAATTACTTGTTTAATGAGGCCCTGCGTTTCGGAATTCTGTCTCAATAGCTGCTGTGAGATGAGTTTGGCAAATTACATTGTGACAAAGGAAGTACAATTAAACTAGTCACCAAGAGAAATGTGGCCTTTACTCATAAATGCTGATGCTTCTTCGAATGAGAAAAGGTTAACAACTCTCACAAAAACAGATTGGCAATTCTGTTGGAATTTTGGTGGAATCCCCGTAACCCATCGTATTTTTAACACTGAGCGACGGGAATGGAAACTTACCAAAGGATTTTATTCCTTCTCTTGATCTGAGCAGTATTAAAATAATGACGAGCGTTCCTTCAGGCGGAATGATAGGCACATGCCAGATACTGTTTACTCACCTACGGCTTGCCAAATTGACAACGTGTGATCGCGAATAAAATAGATGTTATTGAGAAAATTAAACAATTGATCTGTCGCACAACACAATGGTCAGTGTATTGTCAGCAGCGAAGGATAATGCGCGCGACAGGAATGCACAAGTTAGCCATGTGTGCCTTGTGAGATGGAGTTCGAAAAACATTGTCATGAAAGTAGATCTGTCTTTGTCAGCAGCACATTTCAACAAATTAAATATATCTAATCATAACACTCTTTTAGGATATTCTTACTTTCGTAATAATACCGACCATTTTCTTCATTTGTGTAGCCTGTTGTATAATTAGTTTATTAATGCTGATAACGTCCATGCAACAATTGAAATACTTTTTCTCATCACGGCGAACCAATTAAAACATTGTTATTTGTGACTGCTTTTCGACTGTTTCTAGCTTGCAGTGGAAATATGTTGTTCACATGCATGTAGTACAGTGTGTCGTATTACATTATTACATACATATCAGAGTAATCACAGTGAAACTTCTATACTTCAGATCTTGGACGCTTTTTACCACAAGAACAATGGGATCACACCTGTGGAGATTATCCCTTTCCAAATTTTTGTAACAGATCGCACAGATACGCTAGCTTACTAGGCAGCGAGAATGTAACCTTGCTTTCCTGCCTTGATTCTTAATCACATGATTTTATAATATTCCTTGCTTCCTTATTCACTACCCTCTGTCCCTTCTTGCGATCTGAAAACATCACGGAGGCATATGGTGCAATTCCAGCGGCCAATGGCTCATCAGTTACTGAAGTATACATTCTTCTTGACAGAAGAAAAACAAAACAAAACTATGCAGATATAAATAACAGAGAAGTATAACGTGCTAACGAAGAAAGCTGGAGCGTTTGAATGGCGAAAAACGAAACACTACCCAAAGGCAATAAAATTCAGTACGCAGTAAGGCAAAATTTATCGTATTGGCAATACTACCACTGCTGATATGCGCCGTTTCGATGTGAGCATATGGCCGGGCTACTTTTCCGCTCCCCTCTTTAAATTTCCCACGATGCTAGCGCGGCGCGAGAAACTGTGCCTCAACCACAACGCCGCGCGACCTGGCGCAGGCGCGTGTCGCGTCCCAGTCGCGTCGCGTCGCAATTTGCGCGGTCCTATTTGAATCTGTGATGTTACAGAAACGCGCGCTGCGCTGCGTCGCGGCACACGCGCTAAACGCGTCTCAATTTGCGCCTAGCCTCACGGCTGCTCCACAGCCAACATATATAATTTGTGCCCATGCGCACACAGACTGGCAATGTTGCCACAAAGACAAGTAGCCAGTCTAGCAGCGCTCTCATGTAAATACTTAATGAATTATCATTCCGCATGTAAGTTGTGTATTTCCTGTAAGATGATGTGTAAGCAAGACAAGTTGACATCTCCTATCCAATACACAAAGACAAATACGCCGACAGATAAAGATCATTGTATCCCTTTCGGCAAAAATTTAAATTTAAGCTGTACGTGTGTACACAAAACACTGAGCACCTCCACTGCATGCCACCGCACAGTGTGGGGGCAATTGTATAGGTACATAAGGAAAAGCCCCAACAAGCTACGACAAAAACTAAAAAGCAGTCATAATAAACACTAGCGCGACCTCTCGAAGAGTCGGAAAAGATGTAGTTTGCTACGCCGGAAGGCGAATAACAAATGATAGAAACTTCGTTCATTTTTTTTGTCAGTTATTACATAGCCTCTGTCTTTAGTTCTCGTAGGGAGAAGGCGTATTTTTTGTGAGAAGTGTGTAGTATACATTGTGTTGTCCGAATAATAATTTTTATGGAAGTATGAAAGTTCTTTTTAATGCAAAACCACGAAAGTTTTCTTTTCTTCCGCACATTATGCTAACGTCACGTCACTGTAGCTGCCTGCATCTGAAGAGGAAGTCCGATAAAAAACAGTATTGTATTCACGGTCAAAAATGAGAAGCACTTATGGTGGAAGAAGAAGCATATAACTAAATTCCCTAAGTCTCAACGTAGTAAAGAAAGCAAAATCGACGTAAGTTCACGCTACTACTAACTTACAATTTACAACATTTGTAAATTAAGACTGAAAGACAATTAATTCACTTCAAAATTTATAAAAATCGAATTTGATGGTATTGTGGTTGATTCGATTAATAATAATAATATTTATTATGTATATATTTGCACAATACGCTACGTAGATTCAGAAGGATGTAGGTTGCGGTAGTTATTCGGAGATTATGAGGCTTGTACAGGATAAACACGGTCAGGTGGCCGAGCGTGAGCCCGACTCGGATCGAATGAACCCTAACTGGTACAAACTTCACACCACTAACACCCCACCAATACAGCGAAGCCTTCACGAATCATTCGTTACATTACTCAGATACCGTATTTATTTTTTGTCTCTATATTCATTATTTCGGTGGTGGGGGGGGGGGGGGAGGGGGACAGGCTGCCTGCTCCCCTCTCCCCCTTATATAGGACCCTAGTAGGACCTACTTCCAAGAGCATAGCAACACCAGCGTACGTGTGCTACGGCTTCTGACCAACCATCGCATTTTTGTTTGTTTACATGAGGTTTATTCTTATGATCAACGGAGTATAGAAGAATTTTAGAAGGTTCTGGCAATTTACTCGAGCAGTCAATCGATAATCATAAAGACGCCCTTTTGATTGCTTATGTTCGTTTCGTTGATGAGTGTAATTGCCTGTGAGCCGATACTGAAAACAGCTACAGCTCAAGGTTTTTTGTCGCTATCAGTACCTTTTTTTAATCAAAACGAGATATCACGGAATAGATTCACTGCAGTATGTACGGATAGAGTTGGTTCAGTATGTGGTGTTCATTGTGGATTGCAAGTGAAAGTTAAAGATGTGGTATGGACTCACTGCATGATACCTTGTGAAGCTCTGGCCGCCGATCCTAAAGTGCTGTAAACCGTTACAGAAGCAGTTAATAATGTTAAGGCAAAAATCCATAAATTCGAGGAGTTGGGTGATGAACATACTCAATTGCTCCTTTTTGAGTAATAATCGATGACTTTCAAAGGATAAAGTACTAAAACGAATGTTAGAACTGAGGAATGAGGTATCGTGTTTTAAAGATGAAAAGTCCGTCTGTGGCAAACTGTTTTAGTACCGAGGATTTCCTATTGAATGTGGCTTACTTCACCGACATTTTTGAGAAAACGAATATTCTTAACACTTCTGATCAGGCAACTGTGTTATTCTGGAACGAAAAAGTGAAAGTGCTGATATAGAAATTAAGAGTTTCAGCAAAACCGAACGGAAAGCGGCACGATAGATATGTTCCCCAGTGTACCGCCACTCCTAGAGGACACACACAAACCAGTACTTCCGATGGAGATGTAAGCCTGCCATCTTCACCATCTCCCAACATTAAAAGTTCACTTCGAAAAGCTTTTCTGAAACGATTTTGATAAATTTAATTGCAATAAAAAATCGACGAATTCTCCATGCGCATCATGCAATGAGCAGGAACAACCTACTGATTCCACTTGTGATACTTCAATGAATAGTAAATTTTGTGAAGTGTGTCTGTTTTGGGTACGTGTTAACAAGGAACTACCAACGATGAGTCAAAATGCAATGAAGTTCCTCATTCCATTTGCAACAACTGCGCGAGACTCGCTTTTCAGTTTTCGCAGCTACGAGGTGGAATCACAGTTTAAAGCTAAATCTAAGCAAGGAATGTCGAATGGATGTCTCTGCTATAACACCACGTCTTGAGAAACTTTATTCTCAAAAGACGCTCACAATAAACTTTGTAATTTAAATTTTTAATGCTGTTGTAATCCTTGCTGAACTATAAACAGCGTTCATTTCATAGTTTTTGAATAAATGTAAATATGATAAACTATTTGTTCCGTATTTTCGTTATTTTAATTCATTTAGTTTTGGATTCTGTGCGGAAAATCCTTCTAAATTGAATTTAATAAAACAAGGAATAAGGAAAAGAAAATATAAAAATTTTGCCTGTTCTGCGACTCAGCATCTCCGCTATATGGTGAGTAGCAACTTTGCTTTTAACAAAATTTATACAAAAATATAACTATTTTTACTCATAAAATAGGCTGGGAGATTAACACTATTTTTCCTCGCGAAAGGCGGAATGAGCAGAGGAGAAAGTTTGAGAACCAGTGATATACAGGTTAGTAATCGGGACAAGGGGCTGGCAACGATCCATGCCATTCCGAGACAGGCATGCAAATGATATAGTAGTACATATACAGTTGGCGGTGGGTTTTTAGCAGCTTTATTTCATTTTATTTTATTTTACTCCCTATGTATGTTAAATATTTTATTTTGTTCCAAATAATTTTATGGCTGTAATTTGAGCAATATTAGACTAGTATAGTGGAATTTTTATATTAAACGGTCTGTAACAGGAATTCAAGTAAGCAGGTCTTGATGAAAAAGCAACTGTTTACAGAGAACTGACGTCTTTAGAAATTTGTTGCTAAATGAAAAGAAAAACTGCAGATGACTGGCGCCTGGTGGGAGGTGACTATACACGCGTGTAACTCTAATGTAATGCACGTAAATAAATGAAGTCATCTGATATATATTGCCTGACAAGAAAAGGTGAAACACCCAGAAGATATAATAGGATTTAAATGCAACTTGCACACCATTTGCGCGCATGCAGTTCTCTGGTGACAGGTAGGACGGCCACCAGAGTGCAATAGCGTCGTGTTCGTGTTCAGAGTTGTTACAAAACCTGGTAGGGTGTGCACTGCGTCACACGTTGAGTGATCACTAATGCCGTGAACTGTGTGAGACAGCCTTATCAGCACATGACAGGGTTAGAATGATGGGTCTCCATTTGGCCTGCTGGTCGAATAGCACAGTATCCAGATTTGTGGGACTTTCGGGTGCGACGGTAGGCTGATGTCGGACTGCATGGAGTAGACGACCACATGCGAGAATCGCCATGTTGTACACCAAACACACTGTACACCTGCACCTGCCTGACACTGCAACACGTGGCCCCACCTGTCGCGGCCTATGCCCACACACCGTGGACGACAGGGAAGCGTCACTCTCGGTACAGCCCTTGACTGCCCCACTATCCAGCACTATCACGATACAAGTGTACAGGTGAATTGAGGAGATACAAGTTAAAGAAGGATTTTCTTTGACTGCGGATAACCGCATAAAATTCCTTTCAATTTCAAAATCGTGCATACATTCTCAACTTGCTTTAAATGTCAGCAATGTATAACGCACTTTAAAAGACACAAAAAGGTATTATCCTATGACTACAAAACCAATGAGGCGCAGTTAGAATCAGTGACTCATTTAAACACCTAGACGCTGCAAACTGTAGGGATACGAAATTGAATGATAGACGCGGCCCGATAGCCGCGCGCATTAGCACGTCGCTTCTGGGATTCGGAGAGACGCGCCAGATCCGGGTGAACCCGCCCGGCGGATTAACGACGAGGGTCCGTGAGCCAGCCAGCCTGGATGTGGTTGTCAGGCGGTTTCCCACATCCGAATAGGCGAAGACGCGAGTTACGGCCAGGAAAAAGAAGCAAAGATGAAACGGGATGATCGATGAAGCAAGTGCTCATGTTATTGCTCAGCCTTTCAATCCAACCCAAACACGTTCAACGTCAATAAACAATCGGAAATTTTGGGCAATAATATTGAACACTTTACAAAAGACACGTGGAGCCCACCCTAGAAAATTATTCAAACGTATGGGACTCGTACAAAATAGGATTAACAGGGGATACTGAACGTATGGTAACAAGTTTGTTTGCCAAATGGAGAGCGTCACGCAGTTGCTCGAAAATCTGAACTGGCAGACGCTCCATGATAGACGCCAGCTATCCTGCAAAAGCCTGCTAACATGGTTAAGGAGCTAGCTTTAAGTGAGCAATCTAGGAGTGTGTGTATCGCTTCCGTATGGATCGCAAAAACAAGATTGGACTAGGGACAGTACGAACAGTCATTTACGCAATCATTCTCCCCATAGCCAAAGCGCGATTGGCACTGTACCGAGTCCTAACAAGTGGTTCAATGGTTTTAGTTCCCTCTGCCATGCACTTTATAGTGGTTTGCAGAAATAGATGTAAATGAGAAAAATGTGGAACCATGGTCGCGAAACGCCGTCTCGGTAAGCTGGTTGATGTGAATGATGTAAGCGTATTCCCAATAAAATATTTGTGTTCTGTCGAATATGTTATTTTCTCTCCATGAACAAGTCACAACATCTTGCTTACGTGTAAAAATTCTACCGAATGCATCCTGTTCGACGTTTGTAGCGCACTGCCTCGATTTGAGGAACGTGTGCGATCGCTGGTGGGCTTCTCACGCTTTGACCAAGTCAGCGAGAAACTGCACGAAAAGTAATGCTTTTTTTTCCCCTACTGACGAGCCGAACGAAACGACGTCATTGTGACTGCAGGTTGCGATAAGCGAAATGCCTCGTTAGCAGAACTTTCTAATAATGCGGCAGATTCATTTTCCCTGCTCATACTTCCTTTACTCAAGAAGTCTAGAAGTAAAAAATAAATAAGCAGAATTTAGTGACCTACTCGGCAATCTTTTACGATAATATTGCTTAAGTTTCCTTTCCTGTAATCGTTTAGATTCATGCCGGAACTATTGTCGCTCTGTGATTGGCAGATTCATGTTTTATATTACTTACCGGTATTTGGCTTTTCGCTACGCACGTATTAGAACTGAGACAGATTTTTCACTTAATAATAAATCAGGGTACATTCTAATTATGTGGTACTTCAAGATACCTCTCATACTCACTCTCACACACTCTCTCTCTCTCTCTTCATCTTGCGATATTTTGAATTCCAGGGAAGATTCTTATGAAAATTAGTACAGTTGTCTGGAAATTTCTACAACGTGGAAACGAATAGTTTTCATAAGCAGCACGTCAGTTAAGTAAGCACAACACGACCTCTTTGTTGCCACCACCACATGATTCCGAAAGTAAAAAGAGCAATTATTACGTAACCAAGGTATAATACACAGTAACCAATTAAATTTACAGCAATAACTTACGTTATGGCAAACTCGAATCGGCATGTCATACCTTTATTTCGGACATATTTATTCTCCTGGGATCGAGGAGAAACGAGATGGTTGTTTAACTAAAACGATATTGTCAGGAATGAGGACCACCTGCCACGTTACTCAACTTGTGTTCCATTAAAGCGCTTTTTTTTTATGGAAATGCAAGCTGTTACACACACTGCAGCCAGTAATGGAATCGGAACATTAACTGACATAATAGTATTCCATGCATGTATTTTCTGTCATGATCGCTATATGCTACAAACTACTCACCAAGGTTCTATTTTTAATATTCAAACAAAAAAGATTCTAATTTGTATACAGACCTTGCTTATACAGCGGGTCCGTTTTCCCGTCGTGTTAGTGCATTGTGATCCAAAAAGACAAACTGGTAATTATATATATAAAAACACAAAAGGAAAGTCATCCAGTCGTGGACCAAAGAAAACACGCAATGAAAACATTACACGAAGGAAAGAGGTGAATCTGTGCAAAAACAAACGTCACTGCTATCCTTCTCCCTCAGACAATAAGCTACATTTGCAGTCGATTTGTCCACATCAATATGAGATGCCACAGTCACTTTCAAACGAATTTGGTATGTGTCTCAAACTGCATCAAGTTACAACCTCCTTTGAACGAGCTGCAACTTCCGTAACCCGGCTACTAGCACGCAGCCTGGCCGGCGCGATGCTTAGGCTCCATTATCGATTATTTAAAGGGACCTGGTACGTTGAGGTGGGGGACTGGGGCGGTCACCGCTGTAGTCACGTGGTAGCCCTGCCAAAGGCGCTGGGGGGCGGTGTGCAAGAGAAACCTCTTACGATGGCCTTTGCCATGTGCTATAACGTAACAGCTAGCTACCATACGTCGAATGGGATTCTCAGGAGTAATTATATCCTTTAATTTGGTATTTGTGTACCGGTACTTCACACATCAAAAGCGTAGCAAAATGAGATTCTAATTCGTGTCTAATAACATGCTATGTAGGTGCTGTATAGTACACCTCAACAGTTTGTTTATTGCTGCACGAAATAGATTTCTTCCAATGTGAAGCCTGTATACATAAGTGCAACAATTATATCTGGCATCTATTTTGTGCTTTGTTGTGAGAACTGACTTGTGTAGTTCAGATTTTCCGCGCAATGTCTCATTTTGCCAGTTGTAAAACTGTTGCTGCTGATTGTTTCCTTAATCGAATTTGTTGTTGTTGTGTTATGTCGTGGAGTAAAGGTGCAGTTCTGTACGTTGCGTAATACTCATTTTCAATGGAGAAAAATATTGCGGGAACTTTTGTTGTTCCGCCGAAATTGACTAAATTTATTATTTCGGACGTCAATCCACAGGGCTAACCGTTTCCACAATCTGTTTAATTTCTTTTTCAATTTATGTAGCCACCTTCATGCACTATACATACTACCAATGACTTTGTAGTTTGTACAAAGTAAAGAATACATAGTACTGAGGACAAGAATACAAAATTAGATACCGGCATAAGAGTTTGTATAACACTGACTGTAAGCTAGGTAACTATAAAATACAGTCGTAAGGGCACAAACTCGTTTACAGACAATAGGAATCAAAATAGAAGATAATTATATCTCTGTAAATTTCATTTATTACATAGGTAGACGACTTTAAACAGCTGCATGTAGGCAGCTGACCATGACGGAAAAATTATGCTAGTAACGCTCATACTCAAAGTAATCCCACGAGAACTCCAAATGGCTCTGAGCACTATGGGACTCAACTGCTGTGGTCATAAGTCCCCTAGAACTTAGAACTAATTAAACCTAACTAACCTAAGGACATCACACACATCCATGCCCGAGGCAGGATTCGAACCTGCGACCGTAGCAGCCACGCGGTTCCGGCCCACGAGAACTCCGAGCATTGTTACAGCGTGGCGATTTGAAAGGGACGTTATAACAATTTTCATGGGCCTGACAAAGGATAACTGGCAAACATAACTTACATCTATTTTATTTAAAATTCCCTATATTAAATAAATTTATCCGTATTTTCTATAGTTCATGGTCACATTATTAACAGATTACAATGACGGATGCCGTTCTGAAGGTCAAACCATTATGGATGAAAATACTTAAGCGTAAGTTTCCATTACTCCTGTTTTGCAGTCAACTAATTAAATGTGGGATCGTACACAGTTATTTCTATAGGCTAAGTTTCTGTGTTATTCTGCAGAAAAGGAGGAAAATAGTGTCATATTTTTTTATCTTTAAGTTGTAGGTAATTTCTGGTAATACTGATATGTTAATATTTAATCAGTTTTGCCAGACCGGAAGTCAGGCTATTTTGTTGACTAGCACTGTTCACAGCAAGATTTTATTTTTTACTATGATGGAATTTGTTGTACTGCAGTTTGCGCTTTGTTAAGGTAAAATAAATTGTTTGTGAGAAGCTTATTTAATTTTGTCACTACTGATGGTAGTTACTTTTGTTATATAGTAAATTAATAGGGACTATTTCATTCTGTACTCACTGTTCTGCAAGAGTTTCTTTGTAACTGAAGTCTGCTTTTTCTGATGTCCTTGGCTGAGCAGGTTCAGCTACTGACAGAAGCACCATGCATTTATGATTGCCTATTTTGTCATATGAGCTAGTGATTTAAATGTAAATTTGATCAATTCTTGTTTTAGAGGAAATATTTTGAAACTTCCTGGTGAGTTTTTCAAGTTAGACCCATCTCATTTTAGTAACTTGTGTTTTTAAGAGATAGGTAACCATAAAAAAAAACCATACTGGAAGTGGAATGTACTTCATTGTATTAGTGTGGTATTCTGCCATACAAATACTGAAACTTTTTAAAGGCTTATTTCTCTAATTATAGGCAGAGTTCTGCAACAGGAATTTTAACCCTCATTTTCAACTCATCAGGCAGACAAAGTATTCTTAGGTTAGTAAACTGCTCTAAGTTCAAGTTCCGCAATCTTCGAACCTGTTTAAAAAAAGTTTTAATTCAGCTATAGTAATAACTGCAGCCACTGTATTAATACCTGCCTTACCATTTTAAGGTTGTTACCAAGAAGGAATATGTTAAGCTCTTATCGAACCAAACGTTGGTTTGAGCACCACAGTAGGTGAGTAGGCATGGCCATACTGCAAGTAATATGCCATCATCTTCCTCCAGCTTATGCATCCACGTACAGAGACCTACAGCGAACCATAGTGCAACACGGCATTTTTCACATTAACAATAAAAAAACAATATGTGACTGCCCCACACCTCTATAGAGACTGATTTTGAAAAAGTTTTGTAGTCATTTTTCATGCTGTGGGGACTGTAACAACAAACTGTGATGATTCACGAGCAAAAGTTCTGCAGACAGTATCTTCTGCTCATCATAGGTTAATATCGACAAAAATAGGAGTTCTAAAACGGAAGTAAAGCAAGACATGAGAGAAGTCAGGAATATCAATCCACAGAACATCAGCTTTTAAAAATTAAACTGAGGAAAGAAGGTTGGACTGAAACAACACAAGCACAAGGCACAAATGAGAAGTATGATACATTTCTTAAAGCCCTAATGCATCTTCTTCATGCAGTCTTCCACAAAATGACCAATCAGAAAAAGCACTGTCACTGTAGGCAACAGATTACCAAAGAAATATTTGATTGCTGGGCTAGATTTAAGGTGCTGACAAACAGGGAATATCAGTATCAGAAGCAGTACAGGCAATTAATAAGAGAAGCAAAAGCTAGTTCTATAAAGAGAACAATAACAAATTCAAATCATAAAAGTAAAACAGCATGGGACATAATTGACACCGAAAATGTGGTCAAAGGAGTGTAAATAACAGAAATTTTATTAAGTCAGTAAAAACTGAGAACACCATAGTTATCAGATGGAACAAAAATTGCTAGTAGACTTAAAAATTTCACAGATGGTGTATAAATTTTGAAGTGTGAAAGAAATCATCCACTCAATGTTCCTGGAACCAGTGGCAAAGCTCGAACTCGTGAAAGAAATCTGCAAGAGATAATGAAATATTGAATTATCTAATCAAGTATGTGAATGAAGAAATACCTAACTGAACCCCTTTTTGCTACAGAGAATGGGTATTTCCAGGAAATTAAAAATATACAAGAAAGACAACAAAAATTAACTGCAGACCAGTATGTTTTATCATTAGTTTCTAAAAAATACTAGAGATGGTTATGCATAATTGGTTGATTGCATTCCCAGGGTAGCACAGTATTCTGATACTGGCACAGCATGGTTTCCAAAGCGAAAATCTGCACATGCCACTGTCTCAAGGCTAACAGAATCTGTTGTAGATGCACTAGACAAAACAAACTCAATATCTACTATATTTCTGGATTTACCTAAGGCTTTCAACACAATTGCCCATAGAGCACTAATTGAAAAACTTGAAAGCTTTGGTGTATGTGGACAAGCGGTGCAATGGATGAAGTCATATCGTAACAGAAAGCAGTAGGTAACTATAGAATCTGAAAGCAGAGGTATTAAGTACAGTATACCTCAAGGATCTGTGCTTCACTCACTTTTTACCAACCTATTTATAAACAATATTGAAATCACTAAGAAGGATAAAAAATATTGTATGTTGATGAAATGACATTAATAAATGTAGAATAAAATCTGGAGGCAATGGAAAGCAGCACATGTTTTTCAACAAATAACACAGTATAGTGACTCATACAGAATGGCTCAACTGTAAGTCTAAAAAATGACAGTGTTCATCTTATTCACTAATATAGGAATGGGAGAATGTTTAGATGTATCCACGGGTGAAACGTGCCTGGAAAAAGTTACAGCTATAAAATTTTGGGAATTACATTTGACAATAAACCCCAATGGAGTCAACACACAGACTGTCTGCTTTAAATTAAGCACTGTAATATTTATTACGAAACAGCTTTTACATCGTTAACAGACAAGTATGTACCAGTGTACAATACTCTTTCTGAACTATGCTTAGAGTATGGAGTTACTGTTTACAAAACTCCAGCAACAGTAATTCAAGAAGAATTTTTGTATAGCAAGAAAAGGCCATTAGGAATATCCTGAATAAAAAACAGAACTGATTCGTGCAGAACTGCCTTCCCTAATCTAACAGTATTGACATTCCCATCCATGTATATATATGGGACAATAATTCCCTTAATCAAAGGCAATACATTACTTAAAAAATTATAGATGTACATTCACATGACAGTAGAAATAAAGGCCAACTGAGGAGCTGTTGACAAAACTCCTCGATAATCAGGTTAGGTGTACAACTAGCAAAGTATCTTCTGAAGAGTCTACAAGACAGTATGAGTGTAAGGACATTCCAGAAACTTCCTAAGGATTATTTAAGCAAAAAGAATTTCATATTATAGTGGAGTATATGTGTAAATCATGAGGAATGTTGTTATTACCTCTTACGTATGTACTGTAATCACTTGAATACATTATATGCATCTTCTGCTTTTCTGTACCTCTTCTGTAGTCACCCGAGTTAAAGACTGTGTAAATAACTAAGACCTAAATACATACAATATTATATCATTATTGCCAATTTGAGGTTCTGTGTTCTAATACATAGGGTAAATATTTTAAGACAGTACATTAAGCTGACTTGTTCTGTATTAGGGACATTCCATGTAAAGTAGGACACATTTATGATTTTTAAAAGTTTAATATTTGGTACTTTTTATATATTGTTTGAAAAGGCTGGAATTTTTACCATATGGCAACAATGTTTGTTGCTCGTTATTTCTTCTCCTCTATAATTTGTAACCATTTTTTTGAGGCCAAACTTTTCAAAGAAACCTTGGATTACTACAGGTATTAAAGTGTCTTTAGAAAGAAAAAGAAAACTGTACGAGACAGTAAGAACTAATAAAGATCCAGAAGTAGTTTTACACTATAAAAATTATTGTAACATACTGAGAAAAGTTGTAAGGAAATCAAGAAATATGTATGTTAGAGAAGAAATTAAAAACTCCAGTAATCAAATCAATATGGAATGTTGTTAGAAGGGAGACAGGAAAAGTAACCACTGGGGTAGGTAGTATTACTGTTAAAGAGAATGAGACCATCTTAACCAACAGTACACAGGTAGCCAATGTATTTAACAATCACTTCTTAAGTGTAGGAGAAAAAATTGGTGAGAATAGTTCAAAAGAAAAAAACCAGGCTGTACATGGAAGAGTCAGTTTCGAAAAATTTTAGTCAGATTAAGTTTCATCTAATAACCTCTTGTGAAATAAGGAAAAATATTAAATCTTTGAAAAATAAATGTTCTGTTGGAGTAGATGACATCACTAACAAGTTATTGAATGAATGTAGAGCAATTGCAGCTGATGTTTTGAGTCACATATGTAATGCGTCACTGACTCGGGGTATTTTTCCAGACAGCTTACAATATGCCAGTCAGGCGCCTCTAAAAAAAGGGGAAACCACAGATGTCAATAGTTACTGGCCATTATCCTTGCTTGCAGCATTTGCAAAAATCTTTGAGAAAGCAATGTACTCAAAAGTGGTTAGCCATCTCGACAGTAATGGGATACTTAGTAAATCACAGTTCGGATTTCAGAAATGCTGTTCCACTGAGACAGCAATATACAGTTTCACTGTCCACATAATAGAGTCTTTAAATATTAAAATGTCACCAGTAGGAATATTCTGTGACTTATCCAAAGCATTTAATTGTGTGAACCATGACATTATGTTAGAGATATTACAATTCTATGGTATAAATGGAACAGCATATGAGTGGTTTACGCCATATCTACAGAACAGAAAGCAAAAAGTCTCTTTATATGCTTCAAGTGATTCAAAGGATTTTGCCACTTCATCTAACTGGGGTGAAATTACATAAGGTGTTCCACAAGGTTCGATCAGGGTCCCGTTCTGTTCTTGACATATGTGAATGACCTCCCTTCTTATGTGAAACAAGATGCTGAACTGACACTGTTTGCTGATGATTCAAGCTTAATTATTAATCCAGAGAAAGAAAGTCCGATAGATAATGATACAAATAAGGTCTTTGGAAAAGTTATTAATTGGTTTTCTGCGAATGGGCTTGCTCTGAACTTTGAAAAAACACAGTACATCCCATTTTCTGCTGCAAAAAGTATAATTCCTTCAATAAAAATAAAACATCAAAAGAAGTCAGTAGCCAGTAGCATACTAAGTTTTTGGGTGTACATATAGATGAGAATCTTAATTGGAAAATTCATATTTTGGAATCTCCTAAAGCGACTAGGTTGAGCAATTTTTGCAATCAGAATAATTGCCAATTTTGAGGATGTAGAAATTAGTAAGGTAACATACTTTGCATACTTCCACTCTCCAATGTCATACGGAATAATATTCTGGGCCAACGCAAGACTTAGGCAAAATGTATTCACTGCTCAAAAGAAAGCAGTTAGAATAATGTGTGGGGTTCATAGTCGCACATCATGTAGGCATTTGTTTAAAAGGTTAGGAATTTTTACAACTGCTTCACAGTACATTTAATCAGTAATGAAATTTTTTCTCAACAACATGGACCAGTTTAAAATCAACAGCGACATTCATGATTACAATACCAGAAAAGAGAAAGACCTACACTTTCATTTACTTAACCTATCTTTGGCACAGAAAGGGGTAAAATATGCTGCTATAAAATTTTTTGATAAATTACCAGATGAAATAAAATGTCTGACAGACAGCAGTAATAGTTTCAAAAACAAATTGAAATCATACCTCCTTGACAACTCCTTCGATACCATAGATGAATTCTTGAATATGAATATGAGTAAATAAATCTGGAGAAATAATATATGCATTTTGTGCCCTTTGAGGGAATGGGATAGATAATAGAAATATTTAGGTATAACACTATAATGTAAACAAAAGAAAACTTGTTTCCTGTGCACATTTCTTGTGCATTTAACACGTTCCACATCATAACGGTTTTTCATGCTATTGATCAATGGAACACATAACTAACTAACTAATGTCATGGCAGTATGAATTGTTGGAGATTTTAGGCCTTGTTTTCAACTAATTGCAGGTAACAATTAGTACATAATTATTTATATCACTGTTACATACCATAATATATTGCATAAACAGTATAAAATTGAAGTAAGTAAATTACAGGTTAGGATAAATAACATAATACAACAACATGAACTTTCATGTAACGTGAGTCACTTTCATGTAATTAAGTTTTTATATTGAGAGGAATGTTTGAGCTAACTTCATCTTGTTCAGTAACTTACTTCTTTGTATGGGTGTAACTAACATCACTATTAAAATTTTCCTATTTGAACAAACATTGCAAAAACAGAAAATTAAACGTGTAACATGAGTCACATAAACTCAGTCACAATTATATTTTTTTAATGTTAAAAGAGCAGGATGCCCTTAGCAGTAGCAGAAAGACAGGAAAGGAGATAGGAAAAGTTAAAGAGTGAATAAAATTATGAAGAATTTAAAAAGACGTCAACAGAAGCGGTAAAAGAAATTTTCTGCATTTGAGTCCACATAAACAATGATTTATTACAAGAAAGAAGTGATAAAACTAGGGAGAGAGTTAGAAAACATAGCGTAACGTAAGAAGCATAATCAGCACAAAACATAGTAAAACTGGTTTTCCACCGTATATGTCACATAGTTCTCATGCTAAAGCCACGGCTTGAGCTGATCGTTTCATGCCATTGTCACCATGACATAAAGTCGTAGTTGTTCTTGAGCTGTTTAGTGACTTGTGTGGAAATTCATCAGATTTAAAATTTGAAAGACCCAGTCATGGCAGTAGTCCACAAAACAGATACCTTAGTTCTGGAACTACAGACTTGGTAACTGGTTTCTACTGCTGTGACGTCAGTTGCGTCACCAGGCAGGGAGGACAAAATAGCGATTTGAGAAAATAAGAAAAAGACAGTTCACATTCATCACTTAGTCATGTCCATCATGGAAACTTATGAGGTATTCAAACAGGACCAAGTTGAAGTTCAAATTGGGAAATCTAAGTTTGCGGAAGTATGGCCACCACATGTTCAATTAAGCAGCAAACTACCTCATAATGTACGTTTGTGTAAATATCACGAAAATTTCATAAATACTATCAGCAGCCTTCATACGAAACTTATAATATTCCAACTTACAGCAACAGATTTGTATTGGCTACCATATACCATCCGCCCAGTGTGATTTGTTGGTGGAATGAATGTAAATTGTTGAAATGGTGGAGGTTTCAAAGTAGCCTATCAAATTGATGAGCTGGAAATTGCGAATTTATCATGGTATGTTTGGAAGATGGAAGAAAACAATTATAAAATTATTAAAGTCAAAGAAAAAAATCTGCAATAGATGTAAGAATTAACCAAATGGAAACAGCATATGGTCTGACCAAAAATATTTACAACAAGAAATGTATATCTAGAAAAACAAAACTAAAACACTACACCACAGTGGTGCATCGAGAACGTTTATATGAATCTGAATGCCTAATGACGAACTAGAAGATGACAAACTAGAGGTACTGGAAAGAAGGATTATTAGAAAAAATTGGGTGCAATAAAAACTGAAGATGGTTGGAAAATAAGAAGTAATGGGGAGAGCTACAAAAACATAGAGAATATATTTGAAGTAATGGCCAAACGAAGATTAACCTTTTTTGGACACCTCTACCAAATGGATGGAAATAGACTAACAAAACAAACACTCCTATATTTCTGGAAGAAGAAATTGACAATAGCATGGATTACGGAGGTAAAGAAAGATCTAGAAAGAAACATCATCAAAGAATCAGAAATAGCAGAAAGAAACCACTTTAAAAATAAAATACTAAATTTGGAAGGCTTTCAAAGCAGAAGAAATAAAAACAAAAATCGGGAACAACATGGACAGAAGAAAGGAAGAGACTTCATGGGGAGAAAGTGAGGGAATACTGCAAAAATAGGAAACAACAACAAAGGAAAAAGAGCTACTGAAGTTGTCAAAGTGATCCTAATTGGTGAATACGGTCTGCATCTTACTATCAGGAAAAGGAAATGGTTCTGAGGCAAGATTCTAAGGAGTTTGCATTGCTGCATATTAATTTTATTGGAAATTACATTTATGTTTATCATGATCGGTGCAAAGTACATATTGAGCACAAGCACAAGTTAGTATTTTCACTGTGGTATTAGCAAATTTGAAGGTACTTTCAATCTGGTCAGATGGATCTGCCTTACAATTTAAAAACAAATATTTTACAGTCATTGCATTTCAACATCAATCGTTCCTCATTGTGGAAATGTAATGGAACTTTTTTGCTACACCCCACCGTAAAGGATCTGTAGATGGACTTGGTCCACTTATGAAAAGGCAAGTGTGGAATGCATTAACTTTTGCTCAGGCAACTGCAAGTACCACAACTATGCAGGTTTTCTATATGTTCACTGATGAAATTCAAGGAATCAATGTGAAACTTAATCTGGCTCAAATATTTTCTTCAGAATCATTAGTATGAAACATAAAAAGCATTCACTGCTTTCACTACAAGAAAGAAGTGCTACAGTCTCCAAAGAATTCCTGCAGATCATCATACTGAAGGAACTATAGAAAGTATGAAAATTGGAGACTGGTACGAAGTGGAATATGGAAAATTTATGCTGGAGAAGTACATGCAATTTTTGGAAATTCTTACTAATCATTGCAATGGAGCATGCTGGTCACTACTGGAAATGGCCTGTAAAATGTGATGAAATTCTGTTCACACAGGACAAAATTATGAAGAGAATTAATCCACCTGATGTTGTCAATGCAAGGTGATATTTTCAGTCCTCTGACTTCTAATTGAGGTTACAGTATATTTTCCCAGATATCGTGCTCTTATAATTTTTCTCAATGGTTAAAAAGTAAAATGTTAATGTTAAGTTAATCTTATTTAGTAAATAACATCATAGTTTTGTTTCTCTGCTCGCAAGAAAAAGTTTTTTCAACAATAAGTAGCAAGTAATGTGTGTCACTTTATTACAATATTTTATGTGGTATAAATATTTTTTAAAATCTGTGACTTTCATTTGAATGCCAACCTAATATGCATTTTCTGTGATAAAAACCAGTCCCACACACTTAATAGTTTGAGGACACTTTTGGCCTAAAATGAACATTAGCAATAGGATGTCCAAAATTTGTAACATGAGTCACAACATAAATTACATTCTTGTTCTTTAATTTTAATGCTCCTCGCTACTTAAATATCGATTCCAGGTCTTTGCCCGAATAACATAATATGTAATGATGATTTACAAAAGAAAATATAGGTTTACAGATAATAAAAGGTCAACATAATAAGACACTGATTTTAAAATGTAACATGAGTCACCATGGAATCTCCCATTACAAGTATACACACTGTATGTAAAGTAATCAAATTTGACTAAATGAAAATTAGTCAGTTGATGAACAGTAATACGCTACTGCAGTGCACACATTATGCTGTCAGCTGTTCACTTAGATTCCCTCTTCCAGAGACTTAATTGTATATCCTCTGAAAGAAGCCTAAAAATTGTAATCATCTCACTTTTTTTAATCTCCATGTTCTCATAATATATTACTTCATCCATAAAATGGTAGGAATTCAGCCATAACTAAAGTTTTTCTTCCACAAATATTTTAGCTGTAAACAGTTCCGCCAAAATATTAGCAGAAGATGAAGTTTGATTATGGTTGAATTTCCACAAGTTTTTTTTGAGCCAGCTCTCTTTTATTTAAATGTGCCATTGTTGTATAGCAGTTCCAGCTGCTGCTTCATTGTGATGTGTGGGGGTGTGTGATGATTGGGTCCTAATGTGATTTTTCCATAGTAATGTGTGCACATTAAGTGATTTAGATTCGTGCAATATACATATACTGTAAAGTCCACTACAGGACACGCAATGTCAACAGTCTGTTTCTGGATGTCAGACATATCAAAAAGATAGTTTATTAAGATGGATATGTGCAGACTGAGGGGCCAAATGAAAATTTGTACCAAGGCTGCGATTCGAGCCTGTGTCTCCTTCTCACTAGGCAGATGCACCAATCACTATGCCACCCTGGCTTTGCACAACAGCACGGACTGCCCTAGAACGCCTCCCCCCTCAATCCAAATTCCCATTCATGGCCTCATCTCACTTTGTACTCCCCTTAATCTCTACAGCATTGCAGAGGCTCTCCAAATGTGTTGGAATAGCACCTCAGTATCAAATGAAATGGAGGATTATGCCAGGCACAGGTGCTTTAATGAAATGGTTCCAGAGACCTTTTCAAGTATCAAAACATCTATGATGTATATATGCAGACTGAAGGAACAAATGAAAATTTATACCGAGGCCAGGGATACCGTTCGGTTTTAGTACGAACATCAGTGGGCTGAAGTATGATGGAGAATTTGGACTGAGTAAGGAAGCGTGCTAGTGTAGTCCGTGCAGTTACGCAAAGCCACTGTGCCAGGATGGTGTAGTGGTTAGTGCATCTGCCTAGTCAGCCAAAGACCTGGGTTCGAATCCCTGCGTTGATGCAAATTTTTGTTCATTGCTTCAGTCTGCACAAATACATAATAGTTGTTATAGACTTGAAAAGGTCTCTGGAACCATGTTGTTTCATTTTATTTATTAATAACCCCTTATATTGTACTTTTTACGCACCCATTTTTTGTCATTTGTTGTGAATTATTAACACTCCAAAAGCAGTTAAACAAGTCTTTTGAGTGGTAATTTCAAGGTACCAAAATATTGATTAAAAGTATTCAGTATCCTATTCTATCATCAAAACATTTTTTCTTTTGAATATTTTATGACTGTATTTTGTGTGAATACCGACAACTTATATTCGTTTATTTTTTTTCCAGTTTTGATTGTCCTCTATTCGTCAAATTTCTATAGCCTTGATATGCCATTTCTGTTTACAGTTTGAGTCTGAAGAAGGGTGTTAGTTTAGTCTGCTTCGATTCATCACCTCTTTCCAGCTTAATTGCCTTGAGATCTCACTGGATTTCAGGAATCCGTTGTCCTCCCATCTTCCTTCCAAAATTTCTCATCACTAGTGATTCTGTTTTGTGATAGTTGTAAGAAGTGAAAGGAATATGAGATCCTTTTCTCCTTCATTCTAATAAAAACTAGATGAAGCTCCTGATAGACTGTTTTTTTGGGAAGGATTCTCAGAAGTCTTCTGGCCTGATATTTTATATTTATTCAGTTTCTGATGATTCTTCTTTCAGTTTTAATGAGATAATCAGGTCTCTTTTAGTTTTTAATTTGGAATGGGTTTGCAGGCTTAAGTGGCTTCTAGGATAATTGCAGTTTTATAGTTCTGGAAAAGCATGTCTTATTAAGTGTTGATCAGGTTAAAAATTTGGCTCTTTTCCATTTTGTTGGTTCTATTTATTCATGTTCCTTTCTCGCTTAGATTGTTTGTGATGATTTCTCTCATGCATTTAAATTGCAACACTACAATAATTTTCTAATAGTTTGTTCCTCAATGATATTTGTAATGCTATTTTTTGTACACTTGTAGTCTGGGAATGAGTTTCTTTCATTTTAAGGGCTAAGAGATTTATACTGTCTGCAAATGCCAGGCAGTCTGTTCTTATTGGAGGTTTTGCTCCAATTTTAACTTTTAAGTTCATTTTACTTTTGCCAAGTCTTCGTGACTTAACAGAGGGCTACTTTGAATTGGTCACCCTGTCTGACCCCGGTCTTTATTCTGGAACAGTTTGATTTTACTAAACAATGGAAAATCCAGGAAAGAAATTAACAATATTATGAAAATGATAGTTGCTGCTCACCCTATAGCGGAGATTCAACGAGGCCTTCATCGAAATAGACAAAACACACACACACACACACACACACACACACACACACACACACACACACGGCCACAGTCACCAAAGCCCCTGGCTCTTGGGGCTAGACTGTAAGGCAGCAGCACATGATGGAAGAAGCAACCAGGTGGTCCGGATAAGGAGGGGGCTGGGGGGAGGGAATAGCTGAGTAGGGGTTGGAAATAGTCAAGTGCTACTTTTGGGGACAAACCTGGATGAGGTGGAGAAGAGGGTAGAGCAACTATGTGCAGTCAGGTTAGTGCAAAAGGGCCATGGCCATTCAGGCACACAGACAGCTTGTTCATTGTCATGGCCACGCAGAATGCAGCACAGTGGTTGCAGTGTAGCTTGTAGATCATATGACTAGTTTCACAGGGAGCTCTGCCTTTGATGGGATAGGTGATGCTTGTGACTGAAAGGGGTAGGTGGTGGAGGAAGCATGTATGGGACAGGTGTTGCATAGATGTAACACATATTACAGGGATACAAGCCATAACGCAATGGGTCGTGTAGGGATGGACGAGGAAGTTGTGCAGGTTTGGTGGGCAGTGGGCAGTGGAATACCACTGTGGGAGAGGGGCAAGGATGGTGGATAGGACATTTCTCATTTCAAGGGGCAGTCGAAACCCAGGCAGAGAATGTGTTTCAGTTGCTCCAATCCCGGATAGTATTAACTCACAAGAGAAATGCCCCTCTGTTGCCGGACAGTGGGAGCTTGGGAAATGGTGGGTGAGTGGAGAGATAAGACAGAGGAGAGCTGTTTTTATACAAGGTTGGGAAGGTAATTACAGTTTGTGAAAGCCTCAGTGAGACCCATGATATATTTTGAGAGGGACCACTAGTCTCTACAGATGTGACAGCCAGGGTGGCTAACCTGCGTAGGAGAGACTTCTTGGTATGGAATGGGTGGCAACTGTCTAAGTGAAGGTACTGCTGGTGGCTGGTAGGTTTGATATGGACAGAGGTACTGCTGTAGCCATCCGACCACAGAAAAGCACTCCCTTCGTAACTATCACCCAGGAATGGAGCAATCGAATCATATTCTTTGCTAGGGGTTCGACTACCTCTCATCGTGCCCTGAAATGAGGAATGTCCTGCCCACTATCCTTTCCCTCTCCGCACCAGCTTTCTCCTTAGTCCCACCACCTGGTTGCTTCTCCCATCATGTGCTGCTGCTCACAGTCTAGCCCCAAAAGCCATTGACTGTGGTCTGTGTGTGTGTGTGTGTGTGTGTGTGTGTGTGTGTGTGTGTGTGTGTGTGTGTGTGTGTGTGTGTACATCCGATGAAGGCCTTGTTGGCTGAAAGCTCACTTTCTGACATTCTTTTTGTTGTGCCTGTCTGCAACTCAGCATCTCTTCTAGTTTAATTTTTTTGTTAATTTAGGACTAAGATTGTATTCTCTGAGTTTTTAAAAGTGTGTTCTGTTGATGCTATCAAATACTTTTTAAATAACAGATTGATATAAATATCTGTTTATTTTTGAAGTTACATTGTTTTATTATTAATTTCAGCCTGAGAATTTGATATGGGCAGCGTAAATGTTTGGGTGAAATCATTTGTAGTGTTTTTGAAGTTGTGGTACAGAGTTGTTTTGTTCTTGTAAAATTATGCAGGAAAAAAATTTGCATGTGCCTTCTGGAATGGTTATTTCTCTACAATTATTTGGATAGGTTTTCTCTACTTTTTAGATATTTTTGCACAGACCAGGAAAATTAAAGAGGCCTTTGGAGAAAAGAGAACCACTTGCATGAATATCAAGAGCTCAGATGGAAACCCAGTTCTAAGCAAAGAAGGGAAAGCAGAAAGGTGGAAGGAGTATATAGAGGGTCTATACAAAGGCGATGTTCTTGAGGACAATATTATAGAAATGGAAGAGAATGTACATGACAATGAAATAGGAGATATGATACTGCGTGAAGAGTTTGACAGAGCAATGAAAGACCTAAGTCGAAACAAAGCCCCAGGAGTAGACAACATTCCATTAGAACTACTGACGGGCTTGGGAGAGCCAGGTCTAACAAAACTCTACCATCTAATGAGCAAGATGTATGAGACAGGCGAAATACCCTCAGACTTCAAGAAGAATATAATATTTCCAATCCCAAAGAAAGCAGGTGTTGACAAATGTGAAAATTAACGAACTATCAGTTTAATAAGCCACGGCTGCAAAATACTAACATGAATTCTTTACAGACAAATGGAAAAACTGGTAGAAGCCGACCTCAGGAAGATCAGTTTGGATTCGGCAGGAATGTTGGAACACATGAGGCAATACTGACCCTACAACTTATCTTAGAAAATAGATTAAGGAAAGGCAAACCTATGTTTCTAGTATTTGTAGACTTAGAGAAAGCTTTTGACAATGTTGACTGGAATACTCTCTTTCAAATTCTGAAGGTGGCAGGGGTAAAATACAGGGAGCGAAAGGCTATTTACAATTTGTACAGAAACCAGATGGCAGTTATAAGAGTCGAGAGGCATGAAAGGGAAGCAGTGGTTGGGAAAGGAGTGAGACAGGGTTGTAGCCTCTCCACGATGTTATTCAATCTGTATATTGAGCAAGCAGTAAAAGAAACAAAAGAAAAATTCGGAGTAGGTATTAAAATCCATGGAGAAGAAATAAAAACTTTGAGGTTCGCCGATGACATTGTAATTCTGTCAGAGACAGCAAAGGACTTGGAAGAGCAGTTGAACGGAATGGACAGTGTCTTGAAAGGAGGATATAAGATGAACATCAACAAAAGCAAAACGAGGATAATGGAATGTAGTCAAATTAAATCGGGTGATGCTGAGGGGATTAGATTAGGAAATGAGACACTTAAAGTAGTAAAGGAGTTTTGGTATTTAGGGAGTAAAATAACTGATGATGGTCGAAGTAGAGAGGATATAAAATGTAGACTGGCAATGGCAAGGAAATCGTTTCTGAAGAAGAGAAATTTGTCAACATCGAGTATAGGTTTGAGTGTCAGGAAGTCGTTTCTGAAAGTATTTGTATGGAGTGTAGCCATGTATGAAAGTGAAATGTGGACAAGAAGAGAATAGAAGCTTTCGAAATGTGGTGCTACAGAAGAATGTTGAAGATTAAATGGGTAAATCACATAACTAATGAGGAGGTACTTAATAGAATTGAAGAGAAGAGAAATTTGTGGCACAACTTGGCTAGACGAAGGGATCGGTTGGTAGGGCATATTCTGAGGCATCAAGGGATCACCAGTTTAGTATTGGAGGGCAGTGTGGAGGATAAAAATTGTAGAGACCAAGAGATGAATACACTAAACAGATTCAGAAGGATGTAGGTTGCAGTAGGTACTGGGAGATGAAGAAGCTTGCACAGGGTAGAGTAGCATGGAGAGCTGCATCAAACCAGTCTCTGAACTGAAGACCACAACAACAACAACAGTTCTCTTCACCTGCTTTTAATTCTTTAGGTCCCCAATTGTGATTTTTGTGTGATTAATAGTTGCAGAGGATTTATTTCATAAGAAATGCTACAATGAATGTGACCATGTTGACATGGAATGTTTGCAGGAGGTCATCACAATTCAAAAATTTGTTGAATGCATCTGTGAAAATCTCTGCATTTTATTGGTTACTGTGGGCCAACTTTCCTGATTTATCACACAGAATTAATGTTGGAGACTCATATTTTTTTTAAGATACATGTCAAAAGTTTTGTAGCAATTGTTACTTTTTTCCCTGAAAATTCTCTTTCATATTTTCTACGATGTTCTTGAGATGTTTTCATTTCATCCTTTATATGATTTTATGGTGCAAGTTACTTTGTTTTATTATTTCTAAATATGATTATTCTGACTTTTGGGCTTGATTGTTAATCCAAGCTTGGTGTCTTCTCTACATCTAGTCTACATCTATACTCTGCAAACCACTGAGAGGTGCGTAGCAGAGGGAATGTCCCATTGTACCAGTTATTAGGTTCTTTTCCTGTCCCATCAATGTATCAAGTGTGGCAAGACATTGAATGCCTCTGTGTGTGTGTGTGTGTGTGTGTGTGTGTGTGTGTGTGTGTGTGTGTGTGAGAGAGAGAGAGAGAGAGAGAAGTAATTATTCTAATCCTGTTCTCATGATCCCTATATGAGGGATACGTAGGGGTTTGTAGTATGTTTCTAGAGCAATCATTTGAAGCCGGTTCTTGAAACTTTGTTAACAGACTTTCTCGGGACAGTTTACTTCTACCTTCAAGAGACTTCCACTTTAGTTCCTTCAGTATCTCTGTGACACTATCTGTATTATTTGCTTGTATTCTTCACTCCACCATCTGTATTTTATTCTGAGATTATTGGAGCTAATCCTTCTGGGGCCGTTTTAATGTGGTAGACAGTTCTTCCAGTGATTCCAACACCAATAGATAAAAAGTAAAAATATTAGCAAATATCAAAATTACAGCATCTAAAAACTAACAAAAGTCTATTAAACATTAATCATAAAAACAGTTCGCAAATATTTGGCAGTAGTATTTTCAAACTCTTTCACTAAACCTTATCCACAGGGTCTCAAAAACAAACAGAACCTTTCCCTTTACATCTCCTTTTTCTAAGGAAATAAAAAGAAAGAAAATATGTGATAAATATATGACAACAAATTTGGTACAAAAGTTGATGGGGAATTCACACATTAATAACTTATAGGTTACCCACAAATAATTGTTGTAGTTTAGTACATATGAACACTGCAGAACTATGAAGGAGCACTCACTATACATTGGTCACTAAATGATTGAAAAATTGTCAGAATTGCTTTTGACCTTACGTGGTACAAAAGTGGCGAGAGAGACAAGCTCAAAATTTCAAGTGTCTTGAGCAGAAAAAGTTGTGCATATGATCTATGTATCTCCTTTATATTACTAGTAGTTTCAGTTTTAAGCTGTCTTAAATCTAGCCAAAACTGTCATAGGGGTCAGACATCATTTTGCACCATCGTAGTGAAACCTTTGTAAAACCAGGAATGTTTTGAGCTCTATGTGAAATTTCATTCAGACTAGTAATGTTCATGTGGGCACTACTAGCCCACTTGGTGTGGAAGAACTGTAGTAGCAAATGTTTGAGACAGAAGAGCAATGTCTATTTGTAAGTCACTAAAGTGCACTGACACACACAAAAGTTGAAACTGCATGCAGCATTTGGAATGTAGCATGTTATGTCACTCAAAGAAAAAGAAAAATATGAAGTAACACAGAGAAAACAAGACTGGCTATCACTTCCCTCAGGAGGTGCAACTCCCAGCAATGCACGTAGTCTCAGGTCTGAAATACTAGCTTCTGAATGGAAGAAGAAAGCCTCCTAAAAACCTCATTGATCATCTTCTATACTAGCCAGTTTTGTCTTCTCATACATTTTGAATGCCCGAATAGTTTATTCTCAACTGATATAAAGCAAGGTGGTGCAGTGGCGTGCAAGGTGGCACAGTGATTAGCGACATTGGACTTACTTCAGGATGACTGTTCAGATCAGTGTTCGGCCATCCAGATTGATGTTTTCCATGATTTTCTTAAACCACTCCAGACAAATTCCAGAATGGTTCCTTTGAAGAGAGCCAGCCAGTTTCCTTTTCCAGTTTTGACACAGTCTGAGCTTGTGCTCCGTCTCTAATTACCTCGCTGTTGATGGAAACTTAAAACCGTAATCTTCCTCCCTTTTCTTCTCACCCATATCCTCCCCATGCCACCCACATTTGCCCTCCTTACCTCTGCAATTCAAAGAGCATGATACAGCCAGACCAAACCAAACAGTATGAAAGATATAGGAATCTGTGAAATTACTCATATTGTTTATCAGCTGTAGTGTTCAGTGCAGAATGTTCTATATGCGAGGGGACTTCAAAAAGTAAGTTACACATGCCATCCTACGGTAAGACCATTTCACAACAAGAGTGCTACGTTATCAAGAGTGATTACACATTTTGGGTTTTCTGAACACAGTTCTACACTGTAAAGATAGAAGGTGAATCACAGTGTGGAAGTGAAATGGTGTGGCAAGTGGAAACATATTCCAAAGTTGAAGCGCACAGGACCTGACAGTATGCGGACAAAATGCAATTTTGTGACTCGCTGAAATGGTACTGACAATTTGACCAATGCTACTCAGACGTGGTTGATATTAATTGGGCAGGAAGGTCACCAGTATCGACAGCAGATGACGATGTCCAGGCATTCGTAAACGATTTGCAGCAATGCAGATTTTCTGGCAATGAGGATATTCACACAGTTGTTCTCTACTTGCTCCATGACCGAGGAAAACATTTGTGTTGTCAATGAATTGAACAATTTGTGGGATACTCCAATAATTGGTTACAGAGACTTTGCTGTTAAAAAATAGTTCATGCATCTGTGTAATTTTGAAGTGTAGTACAATTTGCAATGAAAATTACTTGGCTTGCTATATTAATGCATGACTTTTGCCATATTAATGTACGACTTTTGAAGTCCCCTAATAATTGTGACCACAAACAAACTGATGAAACGCACAAATGCAAGAACTGTATACCCTTCACACAGCCATTAACCAGTTGGTGAGCAACTACAGCATGACTCAAGGTACACAAGTGCCTGCTACCCTGCATGGATCATCTGCTTCCTTTTACCCAGCACTGTTTCTCTAACTCCAGATAGTATGTCCTCTCGTCCAGACTGCAAGATCTGCTCGTGCAGTAGACCTCCATTAAGTCCTCCTCAGACTAGTTGGTCTGTAGTAGGTGACAGAGAAGCTGTACAGATCAACAGTGCTTGTCTTTTCACCCAAGAGTGCAAGGAAAAGATAAACTTTCTTGTATGAGGCATAGGACTTCCTCCTACCTGATCTCTGCAGTACTCCCATTGATGTCATCCCTCACAACAGATGTAACACACTGAAAATGTTCTGTGTTGTAAAATGTCTGATTGTGTGGTTACGATTAGATATGCAGGTAGCAAATCTACTTTAAGTAATATTATGGGATACTCTGAAAAATACAAATACTTTCTGAAAGTATTTGTATGGAGTGTAGCCATGTATGGAAGTGAAACATGGACGGTAAATAGTTTGGACAAGAAGAGAATAGAAGCTTTCGAAATGTGCTACAGAAGAATGCTGAAGATTAGATGGGTAGATCACATAACTAATGAGGAAGTATTGAATAGGATTGCGGAGAAGAGAAGCTTGTGGCACAACTTGACCAGTAGAAGGGATCGGTTGGTAGGACATGTTCTGAGGCATCGAGGGATCACCAATTTAGTATTGGAGGGCAGCGTGGAGGGTAAAAATCGTAGGGGGAGACCAAGAGATGAATACACTAAACAGATACAGAAGGATGTAGGTTGCAGTAGGTACTGGGAGATGAAGAAGCTTGCACAGGATAGAGTAGCATGGAGAGCTGCATCAAACCAGTCTCAGGACTGAAGACCACAACAACAACAACAACATGGGATACCCTTAAGGTGCATTTATTACTCATTTTGATGCACTTAAATAGAATACTGAAAACTGAGAGCATTACTGACTCTGAGCTCTAACCAGGAGCGCATCCTAATGCTGACTGACATACTTGCCACTGGCAAACTTTGTACAACAATGGAAGAATTTGTACTTTATCAGTAGCGTATTCACCATCATTTGTTTCTGGTTACAGTTAATAGTAAAGAAGCTTTATTGACTCTTAGACTGCCCACAGCATTTATTATGTTGAAAGTAGATGATAAATATTAATATTTGATTCAGAAAACCAGCTGTTTCATGCCTAAATGCTGAGTGGTCCCTGACTTCTTCAATTGCTGGCATAGTCCGTATCAATTCAAGCAGGCTAGGAAAAAGTCTTACCTTCATAGCCTCAGATATTATTGATTTTAGCATGTTAAAATGAAGGACTAAGTAAGGAACAGGAAAATTTTTTGCTCCAAGATACAGCCCTCCAAAGATGATACAATGCATGCCATTTTCCAGATGTGAATTTTGGAAAAATATTTAAAAGATAATTGCTTTATAATGACAAAGAAGTCCTCCATTTGAACTTATCTGTCAGAGTTTTTATTATAGCGCTCTGAACTTTTTTGTAATTTATGGATGTGTTTTTTTTTCCCAAAATTCCAATCCGTAAAATTTTGATTTTTTTCTGTTGATTAGTACCATATAATTCTACATTCCCTGAAAAGAAGAGCTTCCACTTCTAGGTTGAACAGGTTTTGTAAACAATTTAAATTTGTGTCATACAAAAACCTGTTTTATTATCACATAACAGGCTCATAAAAATCAAACCTAGTCTTATTTAACATAATTTTAGTTTTGAAAGATGAGTAAGAGATCATTTTCAGGCATTTTAAATGGTTCCAATATGTATGTGAAAGGTCTAAAAACTTAAAAGGTTTCAATTTATACAACTTCTGTGCACTCCGTTTTGTACTGACATTAGCCAGTCAATGAACTAAAAATGTGTTCCACTGCTTCAGTATCCTCCTTTACTATAGAGTGATGTCTTCCTGTTGAACCAATAGGAACTGGAGCACTTACAATCTTCAAAACATCGTGAGCACTCACTCATGGTGTCGTTGCTGTCCTTCAGCTGGAAACCTATATCCAGCAGCTGGTCAATGTGGTAGCATAAAGTTCACTACTATTTCATTTAAGTCATAACTTGGTGTCTATAATCTCTACAATCCACCAGTCACAGTCTCTCTCTCTCTCTCTCTCTCTCTCTCTCTCTCTCTCTCTCTCTCTCTCTCTCTCTCTCTCTCTAATTAATTAAACAAATTGATTTTTTCTTGCTTTTATCATTTTGATTCCTTATAGATTTTGAGGAAATGCAATGTCCTTCACTTTGAACTTACAGTGATTCCTGTATAATTAGTTCTCATTCTTGACCGTGTATACAATATTGATTCTTAATCGGACTTCCTCTTCAGATGCAGGCAGCTAGTGACATGACGTTAGCATAATGCTCGGAAGGAAATGAAAACTTTCGTGGTTTTGCACTAATCAGAATCCTCACACTTCATATTTTCATAAAAATATATTATTCAGATAATACAATGTCTACTACACACTTCTCATAAGAATATGTCTTCTTGCCGCGAGAACTAAAGACAGACCCTTTCTAATAACTGTCAAAGAAAAAAAAAGGTTTCCATCATTTGTCTTTCGCCTTCCAGCGTAGCAAAATCTCTCTTTGCCGACGATTACAGTGGCCTCGCTAGTGTATATCGTAGTGTGTTGGGGCTTTTCCTTTATGTACCTATACACCTCCTACACCATCATAAGGCCATTTCCTGGGACCGGTAGCACTGTATACCCAGTCAGTTGGCACAAGCGACTTACTCAATTCAAACAACTTGTAACAATTTTTAAAATGACTAGGAGCACCATCAGAAATAATAATGATCTTCTTCTCTGTCCCTGTTTACAGTTGAAGAATCTCGCATGTGCTGAGTAATGTCCTGTGTCATCACTTATAACTGCAACACATTTGGTCTTGTTTTGAAAAGATGTCGCTTCTGTAAAAATTGAAACCTGGTCATTGCTCCAACGATACCCTTGTACTTCTTGTGGGAGCCTTACAGACCAGTTGTCAGCAGAATCACAGTGAAGGACTTAACATAGTTCTTCAGCCTGTACACACCATTTCACTTCTGCAATGGGTGGTTGTTGCAATTTCTTCTGATGCTGCTGTGTTACTGCTTTCACTGACCATTTACCAAGTTCATCAATGAAACTGTCAAAGGCAACAGTTTCCTTAATTATATTATTTTCCTCTCATATCACATATGTAATTTCTGCAGAGTTATCTGCTATGTCTTCCAGGCCAAGTGTCTGAAGAGACAGTCCTCCCTTTCCAGACAGTCACCACATACTTCAAACAAAGAAGTCTCGATCACAGACTACTAATGGCTTCACTCGCCCAACCAAGATGTCATATGTCACGTGCTCTAGTAAGTTCTTCAAAGTTACCACACAAAGTTCAACATTCGCGCAGGACACACATGAACAGACATCTCTAGGTGGGTGTGCATAATATTTTGATCTTCCAATATCTGAAGTTGTATAGTTGCTCTTATAAATTGCAAAAGTTTCTTTACTACTGTGAGTCATATAGATCTTCACTGTCACTACTTTTTGACCTTCAACTGTTACAGTTATAGTGTCTTTTTTGTTAGCACTCTGGCAAGAACAGTCCCATTTATCTTCCAGATAAAATGACTGCACTATTTGAACTTGAGCTGCTTTCACAGGATGACCATAATAGGGATCTGGTCTTCCAAAGACTCCTTTGACAGACCTCACATTTCTTGATTTGTCTACCATGTACTTTGATACTGATGGAACGTGATTCAGAATTGTTTCCTTTGAAAGTGTCACTGGAACAATAGTTAAAACTTGCACTTTTCCACTGTAGTATGCACAATACTAAACAGCTGAATTGATATTTGTGAAAATTTCATGGCGAGAGGTGCAAGAGCGTTTTGGTCCATTTTCTTCTGAAGATGGAACTTCTACACTCCTGGAAATTGAAATAAGAACACCGTGAATTCATTGTCCCAGGAAGGGGAAACTTTATTGACACATTCCTGGGGTCAGATACATCACATGATCACACTGACAGAACCACAGGCACATAGACACAGGCAACAGAGCATGCACAATGTCGGCACTAGTACAGTGTATATCCACCTTTCGCAGCAATGCAGGCTGCTATTCTCCCATGGAGACGATCGTAGAGATGCTGGATGTAGTCCTGTGGAACGGCTTGCCATGCCATTTCCACCTGGCGCCTCAGTTGGACCAGCGTTCGTGCTGGACGTGCAGACCGCGTGAGACGACGCTTCATCCAGTCCCAAACATGCTCAATGGGGGACAGATCCGGAGATCTTGCTGGCCAGGGTAGTTGACTTACACCTTCTAGAGCACGTTGGGTGGCACGGGATACATGCGGACGTGCATTGTCCTGTTGGAACAGCAAGTTCCCTTGCCGGTCTAGGAATGGTAGAACGATGGGTTCGATGACGGTTTGGATGTACCGTGCACTATTCAGTGTCCCCTCGACGATCACCAGTGGTGTACGGCCAGTGTAGGAGATCGCTCCCCACACCATGATGCCGGGTGTTGGCCCTGTGTGCCTCGGCCGTATGCAGTCCTGATTGTGGCGCTCACCTGCACGGCGCCAAACACGCATACGACCATCATTGGCACCAAGGCAGAAGCGACTCTCATCGCTGAAGACGACACGTCTCCATTCGTCCCTCCATTCACGCCTGTCGCGACACCACTGGAGGCGGGCTGCACGATGTTGGGGCGTGAGCGGAAGATGGCCTAACGGTGTGCGGGACCATAGCCCAGCTTCATGGAGACGGTTGCGAATGGTCCTCGCCGATACCCCAGGAGCAACAGTGTCCCTAATTTGCTGGGAAGTGGCGGTGCGGTCCCCTACGGCACTGTGTAGGATCCTACGGTCTTGGCGTGCATCCGTGCGTCGCTGCGGTCCGGTCCCAGGTCGACGGGCACGTGCACCTCCCGCCGACCACTGGCGACAACATCGATGTACTGTGGAGACCTCACGCCCCACGTGTTGAGCAATTCGGCGGTACGTCCACCCGACCTCCCGCATGCCCACTATATGCCCTCGCTCAAAGTCCGTCAACTGCACATACGGTTCACGTCCACGCTGTCGCGGCATGCTACCAGTGTTAAAGACTGCGATGGAGCTCCGTATGCCACGGCAAACTGGCTGACACTGACGGCGGCGGTGCACAAATGCTGCGCAGCTAGTGCCATTCGACGGCCAACACCGCGGTTTTTGGAGTGTCCGCTGTGCCGTGCGTGTGATCATTGCTTGTACAGCGCTCTCGCAGTGTCCGGAGCAAGTATGGTGGGTCTGACACACCGGTGTCAATGTGTTCTTTTTTCCATTTCCAGGAGTGTACTTTGAAGAGTGTAATCAGTTTTTCTGCAGTGTATTCATCCATAGCTTAAGTAATTTTTCTGTGCTTTCTTGATGCATAGAGCTTATGACTCAACTTCACTGACCACTGTTTCTTAACAGGACCAACACCTACCTCTGTAGTTGACTGATTCAGGATATTTAATTCCTCCTCTATGGATGCAAAATCTGCGATATCTGCACCATGTGAGGTTTCACCTTGTTCAGATACTATCATTGTTATTATCCTGTCAAAACATTTAGAACACAAAAAGTCATCACTGGAAACATCTTCACTTTGAAACAGTCTTCAAATGAAAACACTTATTCCCAACCTGAACAAAGTCTGTTTTTTTGTTTGTCTTTTATATCACTCTTTTATGGATATGCAAATAGTCAGCACACTTCACTTTCCTGTGGCCCCAGTCAGAAGACATTTCAAACAGTCGTTTTCACAAAACACACAGCAACTGTGTCAACTGGTAAATTCCTCACAAAAAGACAGAACTCACTGGATCGTCTCAGATTTCTTGGAAGCCTCTTCAAAACAAATTAACACAGAACAACTACAATACAGAAACCTGCAATGTACAACCACAACAAAGAAACTAACAAGAAACTAAGACAAAGTGTAAGAAATATCTGCAACAAAGAAAGTGGAGAGACATAACTGCAACAAAGAAAGTGAAGAGACATAACTGCAACAAAGAAATTAGTAAGAAACAACTACAGTGAAGACATACATTACCCTTGAAAGTTAAAAAATGATTTTTAAAAATAAAACATGGCCAAATTACGGAGAATATAGTACTCTGGATTAGCAAAAAAACTGTAAATTATAAAAAAAATTTAAAGCCGACAGTAAAATAACTGACATATGTCCAAACAGAGGGTATCAGTGTAATCATAAAGCAATTATCTTTCAAATAAAAAACTCTAACAAAATAACTAGAAGTGTTACAGAGATACAGCACTTCAAAAGTTTTTCCAATATTTGCATCTTCAAAATTACGTTCACAGTGTTATCTTTGGAGGCCTGTATCTCAGTGCAGCAATTTTTTTTTTTTTAGGAAACAAAAAACACATATTTCTTACTTACTCCTGAATTTTAATATATGCTAAATTCAATAACATCTGAGACTATGAAGGTAACCTGCTACAATACATAATCTCTCACGCATTGTTCGGCTCCCAACAACACAAGTGTACCTACAGTGACGGATGGTGTGACCGAACTTGCTGTCTGCCCGCCAGCCCTGTGAGCTGCCTCCCGGAGCATTCCAGTAGGGCTTTGCAGTATTGCTTACAACAGCAACTTACCTATCTTACATGTAGCGTTCAAATATAATGTGAAAAATGCCAAATAAATGGGCCCTGAAATAAGAGGAATCTCACAAGTCACTATCCTGAACTTAAACTCTGTTAACGTAACCCCCTTTTATCTGTGTTGCGATTGTTAGTACTGTTATGTATATATATCTCAGCTACCCGAGTATTGGCAGGAAAACCGTACCTTAGTGGGTTAGGAGGAAATGCCAACCCAAAACCCTGAATATCTAGGGTTGTGCCTCTGCGGTTAACAGCCGTAGTTGTAAATTGGAGCTTGCTCCACCCAAGGTTAACTACCTTCGAAAGTCTTCCATGGAAAGGTCTTTTAGGAAAAAATTTGCACTGTCCTGTCCAAGAATGCAGGAGAAGGCTACATCGGATTCGGTGGGTAGCCACCTAGAAGGCATCAATGAGTCGGAGCATTGGTAATCGCCCATCCTTATGGCAGTTTATAAGAACAGGATCAAACAAGATCAGATGAACTACATTGCAACTCATAATATTAATTCTCTAATTAAAGCAGGAACACTAAAGAATTTGACGGGTGAATTACATAAACAGAAAATTTTAGTAGCAGGACTCCAGGAAATGAGAAATACTACAGAAGAACCAATTGAAAAGGTTACAGAATTTACAATGGCAAACCTGGAATAAGGTTTATGAAAGAATGTCCCAAACTTGGAACTGGGTTTATAGTCAATGTGAAAATAATAGATTTGATTATAGATTTACAAGCCATCTCCCCTAGAATTGCAACTTTGAGTTTAAAAGCATCCAACAAAATTTATACCATCATTAATGCCCATGCCCCTACTAATGAGAAGAATTTTCTAACAAAGACTAGGAAAGAAGTGGAAAAGTTTTGGGATCTCCTTGACCAAACAATAAAGCAAGTAAATATTAACAATGTTAAGATCCTGTTAGGGAACTTCAATGCCCAACTCAGAAGAGAAAAGAAAGATGGGGATATCATTGGAAAATGGGCTCCACATTAACAAACAAATAAGACTGGTCAAAGACTTGTTGAACTCTGTAGGGAACACAAACTGATCTCTAAGTCCACATACTTCAAAAGGAGGCCAAACAAACGTAAAACTTAGAAACATCCTGATTGGAGAAAAGGAGAATGGTAGCTGGCTCATGTATTTATGGAAAAATTCTTCCACAGAGAAATCTACATTGTTAAAGTATTAAGAGGGGTAGATACAGGTTCAGATCATTACATTGTCAAAACAAAAATTAAGCTCACGCCACTAAAAAAGAAACCAAAGTGCAATAAACGAAAGAGGAACTTTGATCCCTACCAATTAATTAGAAATGATAAATATAAAGAAGTCACACAAAACATGAAACTGACAGATAATTTATTAGAAGAACTGGTTCAAATTCTCAGGCAACAAGCAGAAAATTTAGCCCTATTGAACCCACGTAAAAGACTTGTGTGGTGGAACTCAGAATGTGACAAAATTTATGAAGAAAGACATCATGCATGGTTTAAATTTCAAACACACAAAACAGAAGAAAATGCAACCAACATCAAAAAATCAGGAAAAAGTTCACACAAATTAGCAGGCAAACCAAGAGACAATCACAGAAAGAACTAATAAACTCAATAGAAGAAAATTATTACCACAAAACCAATTCCAGAGACTTTTACAAAATGTTTGTAAGACAACTAAAAAAATTTGCCCCTCCCACATTAATGCTGAAAAGGGAAGATGGAAAAATGGCACATAATGACAAGGAAAATGCCGAAATCATGACAGAAGCATTTAGCAAACTTTTGAATTGTGAAGAACCCCAGGAACTTCTAGCAAATAATACAGACACCCCCATCAAGACTCCACCTGATCCAATAAATCCTCCAACAATCCGATAGGTGGAAATGGCACTCAGAGAGATGAAAAATTATAAGGCATGTGGATAAGACGCAAGTTTTTGTAGAAATGTGGAAATATGCCAGAGATACAGTTCAAACATCCTTACACATAGCCGTAACAAAAATCTGGATAACAGAAAAGTTTCCCAAACATCGAACTACAGCCATAATCCACCCACTCCGCAAAAAAGGAGATAAAAGCAACCTAGATAATTACATAGATATCTCTCTCTTAGACTGCACATACAAGATTTTCTCCAGACTCCTATACAAGAGGATCCAAGAGCAACTAGATGAAGAATTAGGTGAATACTAAGGAGGCTTCAGACCTTGGAGAAGCTGTACAGAACAGATCATCACTTTAAAATTAGCCATAGCAACGAAATAAACCTCCTGTAATAACCTTTGTGGACTTTAAAAAAGCATATGACTGTATCCACAAACCTTCAATGTTAAAAATCTTAAGAAATTTCGGGCTCTATACAAAATAAATCAAACTGATAGAATTCACCTTAACCAATACTGTATCAAAAGTCAAGTTCAGGGGGTAAATCCCTGAGCCATTCAACATAAAAACAGGTTTAAGACAAGGAGATTGCTTTGAATCCCTGTTGTTCAACTATGCTTTACAATACATATTGAGCGAATGGTACAAGACTAACCCAAAGAACACCCAAATTGGAAGACCCAAAGACAACATAAGTTTAAATTGTCTAGGATTTGTCCAACAATATTCAGGAAACCAAACAACAAGTTATCTCACTACAGGAAATAGCACAGAAAATTAGTCTTGGAATAGCCTTTGAAACAACAGTCATCATATTAATAGACCCACCACTCAAACAAAATTGCCATAGGAAACCAAAAAATCAAAATTGTAGATAAATTTAAATATCTGGGAGAAATCATAACATGTAACCTCAACGAAAAGCCAACACAGCATTACAGAATAAACGAATTGACTAGAGCACAATATATCACCAAGAACACCTACAAAAAAAAGAGCCTGTAATTGCAACAAAATTAAAACACTACAAAACAGCCACTCAACCAGAAATAACATACGCAAGTGAAGCCATCTTCAAAACAACTAACACTGCACAAATTGACAAAATACTCAAAATAGAGAGAAGAATCATCAGAACGTGCATCAACAAATCGTACCAGACAGATGGACACTGGAGAGTAGCTACGAATGAAACAGTCTACAAGGAAATAGAACCAGTAACGAGTACAATCAGGAAGAAACGCATTTCATTTTTCGGACATCTAATCATAACACCAGAGAACAGGATAATAATAGAAAAATTGTGGAATAGTAAGTGCAACATTAAGTGGATTGCAGAAATCAACGAAGATATGGATGAGCTACAGATTACATTGGAAGACCTAAGAAACAAAACTGACAAAATCAGGAAACTCAGAGACAAACAAATCAGACTGCAAATGAGAATCAACAGACAGACAATAGGAAGGGTGATTTCCGATGAAGAAAGAAGGATGAGATCCGAAAGAATGAAGAACTACTGGGCTGACAGGAAACTGAAAAATTATTTGTATAAAGTTTTCTAGAGTGGTCCAATGAAGGCCATAAAATGTATATAATAATAACAGTATATATAGTGTAGTTGTATATATAGTATTCTTATGTAGTTGTTAGTATTTTATTGCATAATTTAATTGTTTTTCTTTCTTTTCCTGATAGGCATTATTTTTTTGGCATTTTCTCTTCATGTTTACTTCTCTTTTAGTTTGTTCTATGAATAAATGGATAAATATCATTTGCAAACAATCTTTAAAATTCCCAATAACATATAAGGGGAGTCAAATAAAAATAAGACTGTGACGCAGATGTTGGTAACGCAGGTAGGTGTGTTTATGGAAGTGTCCTCTGCTTGTATCAGGAAGGAACAGAGTGTACGTTCACTGGTGTGCCATTTGTCTGTCAGACATGTTCTAAATGTGTGTGTGTGTGTGTGTGTGTCCAACTTCGCTATGAAGCCTGAGAAAGAGGGACAACGAGGTGTAGCGCTCTTTTTAACTGTGGAAGGACTGTCAGGAAGTGAAATTCTTGCCTGAATGTCAGCTGTGTATGGTGAATACATTATCTCATGTGTTTGAATAGAATAAACAACCTCAAAGAGGTTGGGGGCCATTGAAAAACAGAAGGCGCCTGTCCTGGTGGAAAACTGCTGTCATTGCTACTGTGGAGGCTGCCATCAGAAATGAGAGAGTGTGGATGGTGGAAGATGTTTGGTTCAGGTTGGGCATCAGATCAGTCGTGGTACCATTCACACCATCACTATAGGGCATTTGAAGTTCCAGAGTTGTTCTCCCCACAACCTGGTGGAGGGGCAGAAGTTGAACAGAATGTCGACATCACTGCACTGCATGGAACAGTATCACAATGAAGAATATTGTTTACTGTCCCTTATTGTCGCATTTCCTGTCCTTTATTGTTGCGGGACATGAAACATGGAGTCATCATTTTGAGCTGAGGATCAAGCATCACAGCGATCATTCTAAGCACACGAATTCACCCTCACAGAAAAAATTCAAAGCCATGCTCTGCTGGCGTAAACTGTCACCAGCACACTGGTCGGCAAATATGAACGGCGAAGATGGATTAGTAGGCGATGGATCAAACGCACCTATCAGGAGAGGGGCCATAGATGCACTCACAAGTGACACTGCTAGTCCCCCTCAACGACGTGTATTTAGGCCGCCGCCGCTGACTGAAGGGCCTCACTCAATCAATCAATCAGTCAATCAATCATCCAGCTTGGCATCTGCCAGTTTACTCGCAGATTGGGTTTACCCATCACATGCTACAACAGTGCATAGCGATCAGATTAATGACTACAGCAGGACTATTACTGATGAGCCTTTACCACAAACATGGACTGTTCAAGTTAAGTAAATGTTCCAGTACATGTAAGTACAGAACTGTAGTAATCCATGTGTGCATTTGTGTTGTAGAAAGAGGATACCGGCCACAGTAACAACATCCTCACCCTTGCTTCCTTGCGGTACAAGGATCTACAATGGCAAAAAAGGATAATTCAGTGGTGGTCGAAGATAATCAACTTGGCCGAAGATAATCAACTTGGCCAAAGATTCTGCTTGCTTTTCTTTTGTTTCAGCTTGCAGGGGTGATCGTGTTCAAGTGTTTCTATTTGCTATTTTGTAGTTGTGTTCTTGCATGTATTTCAGGAGGGGAGCTACAAAACTAATCAAATTTCTCTTTTCAGAGGCTTTTCTTACTTTTTGATATAATGTATGTGTGTAAACCATGAATTCTCCATCCCTTCCATCCCCTGCCCCTGCACCTCAGCTGCAGATAGCTGCTGTTATGGATCTAACATAAGTTTCTCAGTTTCATAACCAACAAAATCGCTACCTCACTGATTACGGTACAACATCTACTGACTGCACAAGCCACATCAGACGCACAACCACAATTGACCAACCAGTCCAACAAGTGCCACCAACCAGTATACCAACATTCTTGCAATGTACGGAAATAGAGGAGGAATGGATTGAATATCTGACTCAGTTACAAGCACATTGTCAAGTTTGTGTCCAAGGTACTGTCAAGTTACAATACTTCCTTTCAACTGCAGGGTCCCCAATGTTCAGGTTAACACAAAAACTATTCCCAGTCACACTCCTGATGAACTCAGCTATGATGAAGTAATTGCGGCATTAACTCAATACTATGCCCAGCCAGTCCGAGTCACTACTAGATATCAGTTCTTTCGCTTTCAGAAAAAGCCGGAACATACGTACCATCAGTGGGACACAGAACTAATGGGCATGAATAAGAAGTGTAAATTTAAGTGTAGTTGTGGCAACTTTAACAGTAATGATACCTGATGTAGTAACATTCAGTATCCCAGATAGTAGAATACGGGAACAGATCTTAACTTCCCCAAGTATTGCAAATCTTAGAGCAATATGATTCGGGTGCCATAGCGGCCAGAAACTTTGAACAGGGTCAAGTCGCCCCTTGCGCAACCTCCCCAAGCAGTCGCAACAATGAGCACATACACAGCCAAGTGGACAGCCACATAGACATGTAAACAGACCTGTGAATTTAATGGAGTCTTGCTCTTAGATGGTTTGCTCGCCGTAAAAGACAGGATTACCCAGCATATAACGCAACGTGTTACACATGTGGAAAAAAAGGCCATGTCTAAGCAGTTTGTTTGCAATGGCACAAAAACACCAATTTTGCCTGCTCGTGCACATGCAGTGAATGCTGTGTTTTCAAACCTACAACAACTTCTTTTCGCTCTAGTGCTGTGCAATGACGTTCTAACAAACTACTTGTCTCATTACAAATTGCTAGCCGTCGTGTGAACTTTCAGTTAAGACACAGGTGCCTTAGTAACTTTGCTTAATCATCCCAGGTATGAACAGTTAGGCTCACTGAGCCTTTCTAAATCTAGCAAGTACCTCACTGCTTACAACGGACAGGAAATTCCAGTGGTTTGACAGCGTAGTGTGCCTGCCACTTACAAATCTCTCACTAGGACAATGAATTTTACAAATTTCACACTAAGACAGTGAATTTTACCGAGTCGAAATCAAGAGTCAGTGAAAACATTTTCGGTTTAGATGCCTTTAATTTTTTTGGACTTGACATCCAAGACAATGTACTTCAGGTGTCTGTTTTTGAACCAATAGACATCATCACTAGTTTGCTTAACTGAACTATTTTCAGTAAGAATGGGAAAAGCTAATAACTTTGTAGTGCATGTTACACTGAAAGACAATGCACAACCTAAGTTTTTCCGGGCCCTCCCTGTTCCAATTGCTTTAAGAGACAAAGTAGCCAGTGAATTGAAAGAATTGCAAGATAATGGTGAAATTGCTTCCTTCCATTCAAGCTAGTCAGTGGGCAAGTCCTTTCGCTTTGTTGCCTAAGACTTCTGGCTGCATTCACACGTGTGTTGACTTCAAGTCTACAGTCAACCCACAGACAATAGTTGACACTTATCCATTACCTGCCCTAAAGAACTCACAAACAGGTTCGGTGCAGGACGTTACTTTTCTAAGATGGATTTGCGTGATGCCTACTTGAAAATACAATTGGATTAAGAATCATAGAAAGTATTTATTGTAAATACATACTTAGGACTGTTCAAGAATTTGCGTTTGTCCTTCAGCAGTGCTTCCACACCCGCCATTATTCAACATTACTTGGAACAGCTGACTGCAAAAGTCCCATTTTGTTCAAACTACTGTGACACAATATTGTTATCTCAGGTCATACACCAGAGGAACACATTGCCAATTTGTGTACTCTTTTTCGAGTGTTGTCAGAAGCGGGACTCAAGTGTCGACTTGAAAGGTGTGACTTTTTTCAGACTATCTACAATACTTAGATCGTGTCATAAACTGTCAGGGTGTGCACCCCTCCAATATCATTTGCTTGCAATCCGTGACCTGCCTGTTACTTGCAATTTATCTGAAGTGCAGTAAGTACTAGGCAATGTGACATGCTACATTCAGTGTGTACTGAATGCCGCTCAGATCACGGTTCCATTGTATCGCTTGTGTCTGAAATATGTGCCTTTTGTGCGGACCAAAGAGTGTCACGATGCATTTCAGAAACTAAAAAATGCCTTGCTCAGTGACAGATGTTTTGTGCATTTTGAGCCTGTCGATTTGCTAGTTTTGCAAGCCAGCACTTCTTCCTACAGAATCAGCACTCTGCTTTTGCACAGAATTGTTGCACAATACAGACCCATTGCTTTTGCCTCAAAGTTCTTAACTCAAACTCAGTGCAGTTATTCACAAATTGAAAAAGAGGCTCTCACTATTGTGTATGGTGTGACTAGTTCTTGGTCGCAAGTTCTATTTAGTGACAGATCACAAGCCTTTGCAGTCCTTGTTTCACATGTCAAAGCCAGTTCTTACGTGCACTGCTCAAAAATTGCAACAATGGGCTTTGCTGCTCTCGCATATCAGTATGAAAATGTCTACTGACCTATGGCATATCTCGCCTTCCGAGTGGTCCAGACACTGATTTTGATGCATCTGCCACATCTTGTTGCCAAATCGGTGCGCAGGATTCTGTATTACTGGAATCGTTTCCCTTGAACTATAGGAAAATTGCACAAGCCAAGGAAGCAGACCCAGATCACTAGATTTTGTTGCATTACATTCGCACGTCTTGGCCTCGTTCATTGAACAGTATCGAGAACTCAGTTGTGAGCTGATATTTTGCATATCAGCATAACCTTTCAGTTCGACAGGGTGTGATTCTCATTCAAGATTTAGAATGGCCAATCTCGGGTGCTTATTTCCAGAGTGTGGCAAAAGGTTGTGTTGCAATTGCTCCAGCTAGGACATTAGGGAATTGTTTGCACTAAATGGTTAGCACAACGGCACTGTACTTGGCAGTGCATGGACGCCCATATTGAACAGATGATGTCACAGTGTCATGTACGTGCAGAAAACCAATCCGCTCCACCACAGACATTCTCAGCTTGGGGTGAGACTCAATCACCGTGACTTTGCAGGACCATTTTGTATCACTCGTTGGCTCACAGTGGGAAACTCTTATAGCAAGTCCACTTTTTGCAGCGCCTGTGGCTTCTACATCACATAGCACTATTCAAACATTGTCCTCCATATTTTGCATAGATGGTTTGCCAGAAGTATTTCTGTCAGACAATGGATCACAATTCATGTCACTTGATTTTGAACAGTTTTGTGAACAAAATGACATTCTTCATATAACAAGTGCTCTGTACACACTTTTACAGAACAGGTGGCCCTTAGCACCACCCACACACGGAAACAGGCACTGCAACTCTTTCTCGCCTTCTATTGCTCCCTCCCACAAGACGGACCACCATCAGTGCAACTTCTGCACAGCCACCGCCATTGGATGCTGCTACACTTGATGCTACACCCACAGCACCACCCAGCACTGCCAATGGTCGGCGAGTATCGCTTTGCACCATGTGATCTTGTTCTTTTCAGGGTTTATGGCAACTGTGGACACTGGGAAAGAAGCGTGACCCAGGGATGCATTGGCTCTTTTATGTACTTGATTGCAGGTCCTGATGGTTTGTAGCAGCGCCACCAGAACAAAATTCATGCATGTCATTTGCCCATGATTCTGCTGCTTTTCTTCCCCCAGATTCACAGCCTCACGGGACTGCGTGGCCATTGCAGCCACCCACTGGTGCCACCAGGGCATCCAAGGAGGAACGGATGGACGATGCACCCTCGGCCCACTGTCCCCGATTGCCATCCCGATGGACGTGGACCCACTGTCGCTGTCATCGCCCGAAGACACTCCTTCGGGCCTGGACGTGTGCTCCGGCAGCAGTTTTTCTAGAGCGTGTTCCTGTTGCGTCGCAAGCCAGATAGCGGGTACAGTCTGAAGTATGCCGATTTCCACAGCCACGGCTCATCTCTACATCTACATACATACTCCACAATCCACTATACGGTGAATGGCGGAGAGTACCTCATACCACAACTAGCATCTTCTTTCCCTGTTCCACTCCCAAACAGAACAAAGGAAAAATGACTGCCTATATGCCTCTGTACGAGCCCTAATCTCTCTTATCTTATCTTTGTGGTCTTTCCGCGAAATATAAATTGGCGGCAATAAAATTGTACTGCAGTCAGCCTCAAATGCTGGTTCCCTAAATTTCCTCAGTAGCAATTCACGAAAAGAACGCCTCCTTTCCTCCAGAGACTCCCACCCGAGTTCCTGAAGCATTTCCGTAACACTCGCGTGACGATCAAACCTGCCAGTAACAAATCTAGCAGCCGGCCTCTGAATTGCTTCTATGCCCTCCCTCAATCCGACCTGATAGGGATCCCAAACACTTGAGCAGTACTCAAGAATAGGTCGAATTAGTGTTTTATTAGCGGTCTCCTTTACAGATGAACCACATCTTCCCAAAATTCTACCAATGAACCGAAGACGACTATCCGCCTTCCCCACAACTGCCATTACATGTTTGTCCCACTTCATATCTCTCTGCATTGTTACGTCCAAATATTTAATCGATGTGACTGTGCCAAGCACTACACTACTAATGGAGTATTCAAACATTATGGGATTCTTTTTCCTATTCATCTGCATTAATTTACATTTATCTATATTTAGAGTTAGCCGTCATTCTTTACACCAATCACAAATCCTGTCCAAGTCATTTTGTATCCTCCTACAGTCACTCAACGACGACACCTTCCGGTACACCACAGCATCATCAGCAAACAGCCGCACATTGCTATCCACCCTATCCAAAAGATCATTTATGTAGATAGAAAATAACAGCGGACCTACCACACTTCCCTGGGGCACCCCATGTGATACCCTCACCTCCGATGAACACTCACCATCGAGGACAACGTACTGGGTTCTATTGCTTAAGAAGTCTTCGAGCCACTCACATATTTGGGAACCAATCCCATATCCTCGTACCTTAGTTAGGAGTCTGCAGTGGGGCACCGGAGTCAAACGCTTTCCGGAAGTCAAGGAATACGGCATCCATCTGATACCCTTCATCCATGGTTCGCAAGATATGTGAGAAAAGGGCGAGTTGCGTTTCGCAGGAGCGATGCTTTCTAAAGCCGTGCTGATGCATGGACAGCAACTTCTTTGTCTCAAGGAAATTCATTATGTTCGAACTGAGAATATGTTCGAAAATCCTGCAACAAACCGATGTTAAGGATATTGGTCTGTAATTTTGAGTATCTGTCCTTCTACCCTTCTTATATACAGACGTCACCTGCACTTTTTTCCAGTCGCTTTTACGTTGAGCAAGAGATTCACGAAAAATGCAAGCTAAGTAAGGAGCGAATGCAGTAGAGTATTCTCTGTAAAACTGAATTGGAATCCCATCAGGAGCTGGCGATTTATTTGTTTTCAACCCATTCAGCTGTTTCACAAGCCCAGGGATGTCTATCACTATGTCCTCCATACGGGAATCGTACGCGACTCAAACGGCAGTATGTTTGTACGATCCTCCTGCCGTGAAAGATTTCTCAAATGCTAAATTTAAAATTTCAGTTCGTTTTGCTGTCTTCCGTTGCCAGGCCAGACTGATCAGTGAGTGACTGGTTGGAAGCCTTCGACCTGCTTACTGATTTTACATAAGACCAGAATTTCCTTGGGTTTTCAGCAAGATCTTTTGCTAAGGTATGACGGTGGTAGTGGTAGTATGCTTCGTGCATCGCTCTTTTTACAGCAGCACGAATCTCTACTAACTTTTGCCTGTCCTCATTCTCCAGATCTTTCATGTACCGTGAGTGCAACTTTCTTTGCTTCCTGAGCATTCTCCGAATTGCGCTGTTAAACCACGGTGGGTCTTTTCCGTATGTAACCCACTTTTTCGGCACATACTTCTCCAATGCGTGATTTACAATGTGTTTAAAATTTGCCCATAATTCTTCCACGTCCATTGTACCGGAAGTAAATGAAGTAGATTCATTTACTAAGTGGGATGCTAACAACTGCTTATCTGTTCTTTCTAGTAAGAATGCTCTCCTAGCCTTCTTGACCGACTTTTTAACTTTCGTAACCACAGTCGTAATGACAACATCATGATCACTAATCCCTGTCTCAACACTGACACCGTCGATGAGGTCTGATCTGTTCGTGTGTACCAGATCTAAAATATATCCATTACGCGTTGGCTGTCGATTTAGCTGTTTAAGACAGTTTTCGGATAATGTGTTCAAAAGTAATTCACACGACGGCTTGTCTGTACCACCTGTAATGAATCCATAGACATCCCAGTCTATTGTTGGTAGGTTGAAGTCGCCTCTGACTAATATAGCACGATCCAGGTACTTCTGCGATACAGAATGAAGACTCCCTTCGAATGATTCTAGAACTGTCATGGTGGAACCTGGTGGCCGGTAATAACTCCCAAAAATTACCTTTATTTCCCCTAGCCCTGTTAAACGTGTCCAGATAACTTCACAATCACACTCTACTTCGACCTCAGTAGACACGATATTTTTGTCAACTGCAATGAAGACACCACCTCCTACGGTGTCTAATCTGTCTTTCCGATACACGTTCCAACCCTCACTAAATATTTCAGAACTTCCTATCTCAGGGTTCAGCCAGGTCTCAGTCCCGAGAATAATTTGCTCACCACACGCTTCCTGGAGGGCAGTAAATTCAGGAACTTTATTCTGAACACTCTGAAAATTTACTGCTAATATCTGGATAGCTGAGCGCGTCCTGATTTCCCTGCCTGCACACTGTAGTCACTAATGTGGTTGCTATGCACTGTCGTAGCCTGTGACTAAGTAAACCAACTCTGCGAGTAAACTGACAGACACCAAACTCTGTGAGTGAGTGAGGCCCTCCGATCAGTGGCGGCAGCCTAAATACATGTCCCCCCCCCCCCCCCCCCCTCCCAATGTTCACATTCTCTGTACACTGCAATGGTGCGTCATTTCGGGGGGAGGACTGTGCTGCCATTAGCTGCCGCCAGCACACCGGTCGGCATAGATGAAGTGCGGAGATCAGTTAGTAGGCGCTGGATCAAGTGCGCCTATCACAAGAGAGGTCAGAGAGACACACCTACAAGCAACACACTGCCAACACCATCTCGCCAACATGTATTTAGCCCGCCGCCACTGATAAGAGGGCCTCACTCACTCACTCATACAGTTTGGTGTCTGTCAGTTTAATCACAGAGCTGGTTTACTTAGTCACAGGCTACGACAGTGCATAGCAACCAGATTAGTGACTACAGTGTGACTATTACTAATGAGCTTGTATCTCAAACATGGACTCCATTCGATTTCAGTAAATTTTCCCGTTGATGCAAATAAAGAACTGTATTAATCCAAGCATGCATTTGTGTTTTAGAGAGAGGATACCGGCTATCCATAACCACATCCTCTCACTTGCTTCCTTACGGTACACTCTCTCTCTCTCTCTCTCTCTCTCTCTCTCTCTCTCTCTCTCTCTAACTCTGGGAAAGTCATGATGATCTTTGCTTTGACCTCAAGGGCACGCTGCTCACATTGACTTCCTGGAACATGGTATCACAATAGACCTGGACCCATTGCAATAATTTAAGCACACCATCAAGCCCATACACCTAGGAATGTTGACAGATGGCATTCTGTTGCAGGATATGCCATACCAAATGCTGCCAAAGTTGTTTCGACTATGCTGCAGAAGTTTCACTGGAAAGCCCTTGCACATCCTTTGTACAATCCAGATCTCCCCGTGCGATATACATATTTTTGAGGCGTGAAGAAAGACATTTGGGACCTTATACTTGCTTCAGATGGGTGCGACTGTGGCCCTGTAAGCAACTGCAAATATTTTTCCGTGAACGCATTGACTGTCTTGTCTCACAATGGGATAAGTGTATTAACAGTTATGGTGTTTACTTTTGAAACAATGAACAGTTTACTCTTTTTTTCCTGTCTGCCTCAGATTCATTTGACTGACCCTAATACTATGTTGAACGTACATACTCTCTTTCTCCTTCATCTTTGCTCTCTTTGATACTTTTTGATGTTACTCTTAAACAGTTCTCAAATTGCATCTTCTAGAGAAAATGTCTTCTAGTGCAAAATAAAACCGCATCAAATTTCCTACAACTCTTCATTTTTTTCTCTATGAGTAATATTTTCTACTTCTCAGGGGTTGGGGAAAAAAAGTTATAGATTATAAAAAATAGTGTTTTAATGGTATAAAATTCATGTTTATTATTAACAAAGTGGGTTACCACTTATATGCCACACCTAAGTGCAGTAGGACATATTAAGGGATACATTGTGTTCTGCGAGTGTTAACACAGTGGGTGGGGGAGGGTGTGTGGAGAGCAGAAGTGCAAGGGAAGGTAGGTTGACAGAATGTGGTAATGCGATTCCCTCCACTATAGATCTGCAAACCGAAAGGGGGTAGGTGGTGATATGCACTCTACCTTCCCCACTAAGTAATGAGAAGCAACTGCAGGGCATTTCACGAAGCTACACCGACCCCCTGCAGCATGCCTTACGGATAACTGGTGACTAAGTGCGCAGACATGCCAGGGGAGTTGTTTATTTCCCACAAAGCGCGATACCACTACACGTAATTCCCATACGTCTTACTAATAATTAGGACCAATCCGACAAAATTTTTTCACACAAGTGACTTATCATTGGTGCCCCCTCACCCCACTTTTCCCTCCTCATACAAATTCACCCTTATCAGTTTTTGCTACAAATTGTGATACACACCGTATACAAATCTTTTACTCCAGAGCCCCGTAAAGCTTGGCATGCTGACCGGCCACTATTAACTGCAATACTTTCTGTACAGAAGTCTTACAATTGTGGTGCCTCTGGTGCCCCTCTCAGCTCGGCACCTAAAGCGATAGCTCGTGTCACTCGGTTCACAAACTGGCCCCGCTAATAACACTTAATGCAAGAAAAGCTTATACACAGAATCGACGTAAATTTCTGCACACTTTTCTATACTGGTAGATGGGAAATTGATTCTTAGTCATCCTGTACAGCAGCCACAGCATTCTTACAGGAAAGACAACTTTCCTCACGAGCACAGTTTACAAACTATACCTCCCCAGCATTTCCTGTCTCCACTTTACTAAGCTAGTGTTTATACAGTGGAGTAATTTTCAGTTTATTAAATGAGTGCTTATCTGCGGTTGTTAAGTGAGCTATTATGTAAAAAAGTTGAACAGCTGTAGCTGTCAGCCGTTTACCACACTTAAGAACCTCCCCCAAGTTTAACACGCTGTCAGTATCTGTTTGACAATGGCGATTTCATTATCTCTACTGTTGCTACCCAGAGTACTTTTTGCAGCATGAGGGGTATCGAATGCATCACCCAACTCACTGTTGTAAATAAAATTTCCTGAAGTTTCATGATATTTTCCAAGAAAATTGTGGCTTTCTTCTGATGGGCAAAAGATTTTCTGTTTGTGTGCTATGCACCAGTATTTCAGAAACTTCAAATTACTGAATATTGTTTAACTGTGTATCACGGTACTGAGTGATCGTAATGAACTGATAAACCATTGTGTAAACTTTCCTACTGATTATTGATTGGTAAAAACTGCGGTTCTTTGGAGAGCAGCTGTGCATAAGTGACAACTCTGTAGCAACATGTATACTACTGAAGTGAGAATATAGCACAGGCATTTTAGCTGAAAACTTGGTTTATTTAGTAGCTTCAGTCAGATCTGATAGAATGAACCCATTTTTAAGTCATGTGACAGAACAATTTATGTTTCCTGCTGACACATTCAGTGCACCCTTCCTTTTAAACACCTTTTCTAGGTTGAACGACAGTATACATTGCTTCAGAATAGGCCAGGATTCTATAGAGGCCACTAAAGTGAGTAAATTTTAGGTAAAGAACAACGTCACACTGCCACACATGTACCAAACAACTTAAGATTCTAGAAATGTTGGCCACTGTGTTGCCATTGTTGTCAGAAATACAATGAGACCACTTATTTGTATTAGGATAGCTTTAGAGATTGTACCAAAGAGAAGTGTGAGGAAACAACTGGGGCAGTGCAGGTACCTCCACTAATGGAGAATCTAGCGCTGACAGACTATTTCTAAAGGGGGGGGGGGGGGGTGTTTGAACTTCCAAATCTTCACCTCCTTCCATACCTCCATGACTGCTACGCTGTGCCAAAACTGTTTGATAACAATGGGGTAATGTATATATGAAATATTAGCAAGCAATAGTAACTGTTTCAACAATTGTCACAAAGACATGAGGGAGGTTGTTCCTCAAGAAGCTGCAGTTCTAATTGATTTACCACTGCAGACACTGGGTGTAAGAAGTAGTCATCTCACGATTCTAGACTGTTAGGAAACAAAGTTGGAGAAACAGAATTTCTCATAAATGACAATTTTTTCATTCTTGAGTGAAGTCACTGTTCGGAGGCTTTAGTAATCGTAGTAAAACCCTCTTAGCTCTGTAGCAGGTGCACTGATTTTATAACACAAATGGGTGCGACGTGAAGAGTGTGGCTGTCTTTATGTTAATAAGGTAAATATGTATGGATGAAATGACAATTTACTCTTAGTTTGATTCTACAACAATAAAATAAACTTACATAATATGTGCTAAAGCACTGTTTAATTAAACAACAATGAAGAAACATTCATTGTATCACTCTGTTGCCATGAACAGGTGTTTACCCTGCAGTAATGGCTAACTCAAACCATTAAACTGCACAGTTGCATCAGATCCTAGCCAACTGCTCATTTAATTACTAATTTTCTCATAAACAACTGCCTCATTGTGCGATTGTGCTGCTAGCTTGTAATCTGTATCATGTTCTTGGATGGATAATAAATTTTCTGTCTCCTAGCTCACTGTTCATTTTATGTTACTACTGCTCACTTGGGCGTATGACAACACAATTTATCACTGTGTTAGCTGACACAATAGTGAAGGAATACGCATGCAGTTGTGAGGCAACAATGGAACAGTGAAAAAAGTATTTGTGGTTGGTTCAATTATACATAAGCACTCCCACTCGAACGTTAAAATTATTTTAATAAACTACTGGGTACTGATTGTTAAAAAAATTATGGACAAAGGCATTCAAACATTTCTTCAAAATGAAGATGTAAACACTTTATTTGCACAGAATGTTTGTAAATAGACAACGCTGAACAAATTGAATTACTTATAATTAACACTAAATTATATGGTTGAAAGAAAGCACCAGAATATTGTAATCAGTCAAGTGCTAGCAAGAACCACTGCATATATGATTCTGGTAAATTTGAAGACCAGAAAGACAACTCTTAGCATTTGGACACATTTGCTAGCATTACACATTACATTACAAACAACACATACAAATGAGGAAAAAAACATGAAACTGCTATCTCCTTTTCTTTTTTATTAATTTTCTACATCCTTTGCCATACCATCCTGGGTTGCTGGGTTTTTTCGTCATGACTATTTTCTGGGTCAACGTTTCATTATAATCTTCAGCAGACTGAAAGCTGCTACCTGCTTTAGGTGCTTGTGTGTCCTGAAGTGTGTCACTAGATTCAATTTCTCCAGTGTCACTGCTGTCGTCTGTATGTTGACAACATTCACAAACAGACAAGATTTTTTCATTCTTTGAGTCCTTACTAAGTTTGTTTATGTTCTTGAAATTAGGTACAGAAGGACGGTAAAATAAGCAAATATTGGAATTGAAGTTAAATTTGCAAAATACACACTTAGTATGACTCTTATTAAAATTTAGCTTGTTTTCCACTACTTTCCTGTTCACTTTATGTTGCGTTTTCAACACAGTGTACCTAGTTCTCTTTTTTCTCTGACTACGTGATAATTTACTTTTATACATATTTGTGGCATTTGATGAAACTGTTTTTAACCTTAATTCTCTGTCAGTTTCATGGAAGCTGCAGTAGCTCGAACTGTTACAAAGACAATTATCGACAGTACAGACACATTCGTTAACACGATCTAATTTGCTAGAAGAGATTTTGGCCTCAGGTGGAAGGCCACCGTGTAAATGACACTGCCTATGGCACGAACTGAGCTTTGCTACGTGAGGACTATTATGAACATTGGAACTTACACCTTTATCACAAATATCATTTTTAATACTGAGCAAGGGCTTCAAATTAACACAATCTGTCCTCTCATCCTGGACAATTTGTTTACCACATTCCAAGATATATTTAAAATAATGTGAACTTACTTCCTTACATAAAGATCTATCAACTAATTGGAAAATTTTATCAGCCTGTGGCCTCTGGTTGCAGGTGCACACGTTATCTCTGTCTGAAGTGTTACCGTTACCTGTCGTAGAAGAATTTTTGAAAGCAACAAGATCACACTGCTTAACGGACATTTTATTAACGTTAAGCAATATTCTATGCAATTTGTCTGCAAAGTCACCTTTTTCTAGCAAGTCTGAATGAGTATTTTCAGACTTTGATAAATGACCTGCCTCTGCAGACAGTAGCTTATCAGATATTTTATCAAAATGACATGTACAACAATAAGACAATGACAACTTATACCAGTTATCACCACCAACAAGATGCTCACCAAGTCTTAATTTCACACCTTCATAAACAATTTCTATTGGAGAATTTGTTTCCAATTCACCAACTTGTTCCTTGCAGATAATTCGGCAGTCATCAATTTCATTACCAGACTCAACACTAAAATAAAACAATGGCATTTTCTCATAAGCTACATACAAATTCTGGTCAGCACTCTTCATTGAATTATCGTCTACAGGAATTTCTACACTTGCATTTAATGCTGGAGAGTGTTTAATATTTTCCTTCCACTCTCTTCTCTCTTTAATACTGTACTCACCAGCACTGTTTATTGAACAGTTACTTTGAAGAAACTGACTGTGTTTATTTTTTACTGACTTAACTGGTAATACTGCAGTGTCAGCATTACCTCCCTCAAAATCAATATCACCACTTAAAATACACGTAGTATTAGACTCCTCCTTAGAAACTGTGTGATTTCCTGTGCTGGTGACTTGAGGTACACTGAGGCAAGACTTCGAAGTAGTGTGTTTTTCTGCTGGATGCAAAGGTGTGAAGTGGCCAAAAATGGGGTCTCTATCTTTGCTGTACACTGGGATGGACAGTTCCAAGTATTCCATCACTTTTTTCATAACTTCATCACATTTTCCTGTAATAAGAAGTTAAGGTCTTAATGAAAAACATTTTGATTCCTTTCTAATTAAAATTATCATGTATAATTATTTATAAGTAATAAAATAAAATCAATTATTATCATGAATACTCGTTTCTCAAGTCATTAGTTATTACATACTGTCATTTAAAATTATTCTTTGGAACTGAATTACATTTAGCATGGATTTCGACGGAAAAGGGCCTTTTGGCCGAAAGCTTAAATGTACAGCAGTCTTTACATTGTGTCTGCCTGTGCCTCAACGTCTCCTCTATATGAAGAGTAGTAATCTATCTTTTTAGTAATTTTGTTGTTATTCCAGCCTGGACTTCCCATTATTTCTGGTATATTGCAGATACTACTTACAACTCTGAAAAAGGATATATTACTGTCATGGGTGCTCAGTACAAAGTACTATGCACGTGTGTAGTGGATGGACTGTGAGAAAGATGATCATACATCTGCTTCACAAGCTGTAATCTTAACCACATTATGTCACACATTAATGTAATTATTGGTAACTTATGTAATCAGTATTATACTCTTATGAAATAGTGATGATAATGACAATGATCTTCTAAAAATAATTTTGTTTCATGACTGAGAAACAATTGAACCATTTTGTTTTTGCCCCTCATGGGGTAATTACTATCAGGTTGGGAAACACTGGCCTACACCGCATCATCTAGTAATTGTATCACTGCCCTACACCTCATCGCCTGGTAACGGATCACTGCCCACCACTTTCTTAACATTCTCATGTCAGCAGCATGCAAACAGTAGACCAGCTTTCCCATTTTAAAGTCCCTCTTTGTCAGTGTCTTAATGAGAGCCCTTTCTTTCTTTTCCCGCTGTCAATAGTTTGTGATGCTGAGCAATAGTTTTTGATGCTAAGCTGTAACAATATGATAATCTGTGAGTTGTCTGGATCCACAGCTACACATTCGTACGATGATCCTTGTCTCTGAGGAAACTGGTTTCATTTGACCAGTAAAAGGAGGCAACTTATGAACCGTTAGAGGGCTCTCTCTCTCTCTCTCTCTCTCTCTCTCTCTCTCTCTCTCTCTCTCTCTCTCTGTCTGTAAATAAGCTCTTAAAGGAGTAGACAGGGTATTGCCCCCCATTGTGTTGTTCACATATCTGGGTGTGTGTCTGCTGGCAGGCAGAAAAATGTCTGCAAAAGGACATGAACTCTTAACATATTTGCTAATGGATTGAGTCTTAGCGTAATATTAATTAATTTCTGGAAGCAGAAGTACAGGCAAGTCTTTTGTAATTGTCACTGTCCACTTTGCAACAATACTGACCATCCTGTTGCCTGTTGTAACATATCATTTTCTGGCTACAGCTCTAGGCTAGTCCACTGTCCTCCTGCAATTTGCAAGGGGCAGTCATCGACTACATCGAGGTGGTTTTCTAACGAGTTTTTTGTTTAGCCCGGTGATGATGGACCGCTCTGTCACCGTACCTCCTAAATGGGTGTTGGTTAAAGTTGAGTAGGTCCAGTAATTTCTGCTGCATGACCGAAGTTTTCGGTCACCCCTTGCAGATAAAGGTATGAAAGTCCTTGCAGGAGGCAGCCTTACAGAAGTGCTATAAGTGGGAGCAGGAAATGGCCAATGAGAAGGCCTAGATTCTGCTACCAATTCCAATTGGTCAGACGGACTAAATGTCGAATAATTTTGTAGACTGGGTTGGCCAGAAGCCCTTGTGGGATACAGACTAGCATCGTGGGTCCCTGGGTTGATGTTTGTGTTTTAATGTCCCTAAAATGAAAGTCCCTAGTGATCCTTTGTAATAGATTAGGTTAGTTTTCAAGTAGGGGAAGCTACAGAGCTTTCAAAAGTGGACTCCCATGTACGGGTGTCCAGTTCAGATCAGGCACTTTCCTATTTTTCTTGGCGAGTTGGATTACTTAGTGTTGGACTGTTTGACAGAAAGAGGCCTTGGCGCAGGATTTAACTGCTTTTGATGGACTGGGCTAGACATAATTGATGCCAATAAATTTCATTTGTTTTTGTGCAAATCTAAGTGTGACTCGTTCTGTCACAGAGATTATCGGCAGAAGTTGCAGGGAAATGTCAGTGGTGAACATATTGTACTCCATTCTAGTGTTCGGATCTCTGAGTGTTTCTGAAAATAACTTGAGCGTTACAGGTTTTTTATTACTGAGATAGGAGTAGTAAACATCTTGCGAGTCAAAGTGAGACTACAGATCCTTACTTAGACTGACTGGACACTAACTGTGCAGGTAATTAAACTGGATCCACCGATAAGTGTCCCCAATTAAGTCTGCAGAGCAGTACATCACGAGTCAGTCTCGGGCACTGTTCACCACCGAGGGCACGTGCATTCCGATCGGGGAAAGCTTCGAGGACAGATGGAAGGTATGTTTCACCGGGTGACACCTTATCGCAAATGCGATCACTGTGCTGAAAGTCACCTTAGACCTTTGGAAGCACCGATCGTCAGATGCACATCTGAGAGTGAGTGATTGGCTTTATGTTTTTCTCAGCTGTTTTTGCCATTAGTCCTACAGAGTGCTAGAATTTACAATGACGGTTTAACATTCTGGGAGATTTTGTGTGTTTTAATTTCCGTCTATTTTTTGACACAGCGAAACAAGAGAATTGTTGGAAAGCGAAATGAGTGTAAGAAAGAAGGAAATGGAGGAAACACAATTGAAGAAAGAAATCTTGCAGCCATTTTGATTTCTGAAACCTAAGGTACTATTTTAAACCTGTGTGCTGAATGACTTACACAGCATAATCCGGAAGGATACAGGAGAACTGAGGCAGCTTCTGGATGACGTGCTGAATAACAGGCTAAACAGCAACACTGAATGTATGAAAGAAAGAAAGAACAACAAAGAATTTAAACCATCATTTGGGGCAAGTAAGAATATAAAAGTCAGTGCAAGAGAGGAAGACTTAAATGACAGAATTTGTGGCAAGGCAGGAGTAGATGACATTACTACCATAGTGGGCTATATAAAACCATCTGGTGGAAGCATAGCACCTAACCTAGAGTGGGAGGTCAGATAGTGAGGTCCCACCGCAGAAAGAGTATTAATCAGCAAACTGGCACAGAAACTGAAACAGAAGAATCAGATAAAACTGAAAGATGGAATCTGATTTTGAAACTGTTGTAGCACAATCGGTTGTTCCTCAAGTTCTGGCTTAGGCTGATAATGAGCACTATTAGAAATGAGATATCTTCCAATTATAAAGCTAAAACAATTACATAAAGAATATGCGTATGTTTCAGAATGACACGGCCCTTTGCAAAACGATCAGATGAGTGAGGTTATGTTACCCATGCAAGAATTTGATGTGGTCTTGACTCTTGCATCTATGATTATTAATTTGGAAGCTGGAGAAGAGAGAGATATGCCTTAATCAGGAGATAAATCAAGGATTACTAACGAGAGAATTTCAACTCTAGTGTCAAGAGAGGAAGGTGTTGACGGAAACATTCCATGCCATAAGAAAGGTAGGAAAATGAAAATGCAGGAACTGAAGGAAATAGTTTTTTACAAATATAGAGGGAATACAATCTTCAAAATTCTGAAGGAAGCAGGGGTAAAATAGAAGGACTGAAGACTATTTACAATTTGTACAGAAACCAGATGTTAGTTATACGAGTCGAGGAGCATGAAAGGGGAGCAGTGGTTGATTGGTTGGTTGGTTGTTTGAGGTTAAAGGGACCAAACAGCAAGGTCATCAGTCCCTTGTTTCAAATAGACTCCATTCTGCTAACGGGACATCTCAGTATAGTCAGAAAAATAAAACGGATAAAGGGGAAACGTAAAAGGGCAGTCACGTTGTCATTAGTAAAAACAAATGAGGGAAGTTGGCAAGAGAACGAACCCAACACTATGCTGAAGCAGCATAGGCAAGACCACCTGTGACTTAAAAGGTACAACTGCTATAATGCAGAAAGTACTTATGGGAATAGAAAAACTAACCAAGCCTTAAAAAGAAGGGGTAAAAACAGAGTAAAAGGGAAAGAAAAGAGGATTCCGGTCAGGGAGGTGAATCGGGAATCTCTGAACACTGCCTACAGTGGGAGACACCCAAACACTCACCGCCCTGCCCCAACACCAGAGGGAGATTAAAAACTTTAAAATTGAGAATAAAAACCACTCTCCCGGAGGAAACCTAGAACCAGAGAGACCATCCGGGAATCGTCAGCCAACATCAAAGGTAAAGTGTGGGGGAGTCTGTACTTAGCACGCAGAGCCAAAAGAAGGGGGCATTCAACCAAAATGTGGGCCACTGACTGGAAGGCTCCACAACCACATAGCGGGGGTGGCTCATCACGCAAAAGGAAACCATGGGTCAGCCTGGTATGGCCAATGCGGAGACGACACAGTGTGGTCGAGTCCTTGCGGGAGAGGCTAAAGGAAGAACGCCAAGGGCCTGGATTCACCTTAATGGCACGAAGTTTATTAGACAGTGGAGTAGCCTCCCAAGAATTGGCCCATGACTGTGCAAAGTGAGATTTGATGTGAAGCCGTAAATCCGCTGCAGGAGGGGTTACAGAAAACGGGGGGTAAGTAATTGCTCCCCCAGCCAAACGATCAGCGAGCTCATTACCCGGGATACCCACATGGCCCGGGACCCATAGGAAGTCAATGGAACAAGCAGCACGGTGAAGATCAGCGAGATGGTCATGGATGGCAGAGACCAAGGGATGGCGCGAAAAACACCGGTCAATAGCAAGAAGGCCACTCATCGAGTCCGTACATAACAAAACGCGGTTGTGTTGGGATTGTTTAATAAAGGTAAGGGCCCGGGAAATTGCCATCAATTCCGCAGTAAACACCCCACATGAGGGTGGCAGTAGATGATTTTCCGTTCCAACAAAGGACATGAAGGCATACCCAACATGATCAGCAGATTTAGAGCCATCAGTGTAAAAAACAACAGCATCCCGAAACTCCCATAAAATTTGGCGGAAAAAGGAACGGAACACCACCGGGGGGATGGAATCTTTCGGACCGCGGCGGAGATCCATCCGAATTCGAGGCCGAGGAACTAACCAAGGAGGGGTGGAGGGGAGGGAGCGAGGAAGACAGGACAAAGAAGGAAGCCGAAAATCACGGTTAAGAGACGCAAGGCGCAGCCCAACCGGTAAACCCGCCCGAGGGCGGGAGTCAGGCGGGCGACGTCCATGGTCTGGGAATAGGATAGAATAGGAAGGATGAGCGGGAGAAGAACGGATAGTAAGGGCATAAGACACCAGAAGCTGGGACCGCCGAACAGAAAGGGGGGGGATCCCAGCTTCAACCAGGAGACTATCAACAGGGCTAGTAGGGAAGGCACCGGTGGCCAAACGGATACCACGATGGTGGACTGGATCCAGCACGTGCAGCGTGGAAGGAGCAGCTGAACCATAAACTTGACAACCATAGTCCAAACGTGACAGAACTAGAGCACGATAAAGACGGAGGAGGAGGGAACGGTCCGCACCCCAGGAGGAGTGGGCAAGGAAGCGAAGGACATTGAGTTTACGGAAACAACCTACCTTCAGGAGTCTGATATGGGGCAGCCAAGTGAGCTTGTTGTCGAAAAGAAGACCTAGGAAACGAAACTGTGGAACCACAGGCAATCTTTGTGCAGCGAGATAGAGCTCTGGATCAGGGTGGACCGTAGTACGGCGACAGAAGTGGACCACCCGCGATTTTAAAGGAGAGAATTGAAACCCGTGTGAGAGGGTCCATGCAGAGGCACGCCGTATAGCCACCTGGAGCTGCCGTTCTGCAGATGGCATCGAGGAGGAACTAACCCAAATGCAGAAATCATCCACATACAGGGCAGGGGCAACCAAGGGACCGACAGAGGCCACAAGTCCATCGATAGCAATGAGGAAAAGAAGGACACTCAAGACAGAACCCTGTGGGATGCCCGTCTCCTGGGTCCGTGGAGAACTAAAAGCAGTACCAACTCGAACTCTGAATGACCGATGGATCAGGAACTGGCGGATAAAAATCGGGAGTGGGCCCCAAAGACCCCACTGATGAAGGGTTAGTAAGATGTGATGGCGCCAGGCCGTATCATAGGCCTTGCGAAGGTCAAAAAACACTGCAACCAAATGGCGGCGCTGGGAAAAAGCCTGCCGAACTGCGGATTCCAAGCGAAGCAAATGATCGATTGGAGATCGTCCCTCTCGAAAGCCACACTGGTAAGGGGACAATAGATCCCGAGATTCGAGGACCCAAGTGAGCCGACGGGCTACCAGCCGTTCAAGTAACTTACAACCAACATTGGTCAAACTAATTGGCCGATAGCTGTCAACAGATAGGGGGTTCTGACCAGGCTTAAGGACAGGAACCACAATGCTATCCCTCCACTGAGAAGGGAAGTCACCCTGGAGCCAGATACGGTTAAACACCCGAAGAAGATGGTGCCGTTGTGGAGCACTGAGATGTTGAAGCAGCTGGTTATGAATGGAATCTGGGCCAGGGGCCGTATCATGAGAAGAAGATAGAGCAGAAAGAAATTCCCATTCAGTGAAAGGTTCGTTGTAAGATTCTGACTCACAAGTGGTGAAACATAAGGTGACAGCTTCAGCCTGCTGTTTTTGATGAAGGAAAGCAGCTGGATAGGAGGCCGACGCTGATGCCACTGCAAAATGGGTCGCAAGATGTTCTGCGAGAACTAATGGGTCCGTACAAATGCCATCTGGGAGATGAAGGCCTGGGAGGGTGGACTGCCGATGGCAACCTTGGAGAGAGCGAAGTGTAGCCCATACCCGTGACAGAGCGACAGTGGAACCAAGGGAAGAAACGAATCGTTCCCAACATATCCGCTTGCTCTGCTTGATTAAATAACGGGCTTTAGCGCGAAGGCGCTTAAAGGTAGAAAGGCTGGCTACAGATGGGTGCCTCTTAAAGTGTTGCAAAGCTCGACGGCGATCACGGATGGCAATAGCAATGGCCGTACTCCACCACGGGACTTGCCGACGACGAAATTGTCCAGATGAGCGCGGGACAGCAAGGTTAGCAGCGCGAACAATCGCGTCAGACACGTCACGTAGGACGTCATCAATACAACCCGACAAAGAGGGAGAAAACTCGACCTGTGCAGTATATAGAGGCCAATCGGCGCGGTGGAAAAACCAACGAGGTAACCTGTCCATCGGGGAGCGGGAAGGGAGCGTGATAATCAACGGGAAATGGTCACTATCACAAAGGTCGTCGTGTGGCGACCAGTGTAATGAAGGGAGGAGAGAGGGAGAAGAAAGAGAAAGATCAATGGCAGAAAAGGTACCATGACCAGCACTGAAATGAGTAGGGGAGCCATCATTAAGAAGGCACAGGTCGTGGTCTGCAATAAATTGGTCTATAAGAAGACCGCGTCTAGATGGAAAGGCACTGCCCCACAAAGGATGATGAGCATTAAAATCCCCAAGGAGGAGGAAGGGAGGAGGAAGTTGCTGAAGAAGGGTGGTTAAGGCAGTAGGTGTAAGAGTCCTGTCAGGAGGGAGATAAAGATTGCATACTGTGACTGCAGAGTCTAAGTGGACCCTAACAGCAACCGCTTCCAATGTAGTTTGGAGAGGAATCCACGTGCTAGCAATGTCTGTACGGACCAACGTACAAACGCCACCAGAAGCCCGCAAGGGTCCGACCCGATTTCGACAGAAAACACGGAACCCACGGAGGGTCGGTGAGTGAGCATCAGTAAAATGAGATTCCTGGAGAACCACACAAGCTGCTGAGTAGGACGAAAGAAGGGATTTCAATTCCGGAAGGTGACGATAGTATCCATTACAATTCCATTGGAGAACCACAGAACGATGGTTTAAATGAGGGCTGAACACGCCGCGCTGCAGCAGACCTTTGACCTGGAAGGTGCCGGGAAGGGGCATCCCGGGAGAGGCGCCCTTGACCGGCAGATGCCGAAGGAGTGGGACACTTCTCCGGCTGGGGAGGGGGAGCAGCGCCCAGAGGAGAAGGTGTGGGAGCCGCAGGGGAGGGGGGAAGGAGATTGGTCCGGGATGGGGGTAAGGAAGGGGGAGGAAGGGATGAAGATGTAACCAAGGCGTAACTAGATGTCATGGACACAGGGTGCAATCGTGCATATTTCTTACGGGCCTCTGTGTAGCTTAAACGATCAAGAGACTTATACTCCTGTATCTTTTTTTCTTTCTTATAGACTGGGCAATCTGCTGAACGTGGAGAATGACTACCATGACAATTTACACATACAGGAGGGGGAACACAGGGACTCCCCTCATGGAGTGGACGTCCACAGTCACCACAGAGAGGGTCCTGGGTACAGCGAGAAGACATGTGGCCAAAACGCAAGCACTTAAAACACCGCATAGGAGGTGGGATGTACGGCTTCACATCACAGCGATAGACCATAATCTTAACTTTCTCAGGAAGGGTATCCCCTTCAAAGGCCAGGATGAAGGCACCAGTATCAATACGATTATCTTTAGGACCCTTCTGAACACACCGAACAAAGTGAACACCCCGGCGTCCAAGATTGTCCCAAAGTTCCTCATCAGTTTGAAGGATGAGGTCTCTGTGAAAAATCACACCTTGTACCATATTTAGAGACTGGTGAGGGGTAATGGACACGGGAATTGTGCCAAGATGGGTACAGGCCGCAGATTGGGCAGCCGAAGCAGTTTTTATCAGTAACGAACCCGACCGCATCTTGCTCAGGGAGTCCACTTCGCCGAACTTGTCTTCAATGTGTTCCACAAAGAATAAAGGTTTGACACTGGTGAAAGTATCTCCATCAGTCCTGGTGCAAACTAGATAACGGGGGAAAGGTTTTGCCCCTAGACGACGGGCCTGACCCTCCTCCCAGGGGGCAGCCACGGAAGGGAAGGCCGAAGGGGCAAGAGAAGCAGCACTTGAGGAATCAGTACCACGCAGAGAGACGGCCGCAGAAGAGCGGCAGCAGTGGTTGAGAAGGGCGTGACACAGGGTGGTAGCCTATCCCCGATGTTATTCAATTTGTATATTGAGCAAGCATTAAAGGAAACATAAGAAAAATTTGGAGTTGGGATTAAAATCAATGGAGAAGAAATAAAAACTTTGAGGTTTGCCAACGACATTGTAATTCTGTCAGAGACAGCAAAGGACCTGGAAGAGCAGCTGAACGGAATAGTCAGTGTCTTGAAAGGAGGATATAAGATGAACATAAGCAAAAGCAAAACATGGATGATGGAATGTAGTCAAATTAAATCAGGTGATGGTGAGGGAATTAGATTCAGAAATAAGACACTTAAGGTAGTAAAGGAGTTTTGCTATTTGGGGAGCAAAATAACTAATGATGTTTGAAGTAGAGAGGGTATAAAATGTAGACTGGTTACATCAACGAAAGCGTTTCTGAAGAAGAGAAATTTGTTGACATTGGGTATAGATTTAAGTGTCAGGAGGCCTTTATGTATTTGTATGGAGTGTAGTCACGTATGAAAGTGAAATGTGGACGATAAACAGTTTAGACAAAAAGAGAATAGAAGCTTTTGAAATGTGGTGCTACAGAAAAATGCTGAAGATTAGATGGGTAGAGCATGTAACTAATGAGGAGGTACTGAACAGAATTGGAAAGAAGGGATCAGTTGGTAGGACACGTTCTGAGGCATCAAGGGATAACCAATTTAGTACTGGAAGGAAGTGTGGAGGGTAAAAATTGTAGAGGAAAACCAAGAGATGAATACGCCTAGCAGATTAAGAATGATGTAGGTTGTAGTAGTTACTTGATGAAGAGGCTTGCACAGGATAGGGTAGCAAGGAGAGCTGCATCAAACCAGTCTCTGGACTGAAGACCACAACAACAACAACAGGGGGAAACAAAAAGTGCAAATTAAACCTCAGAAATCACTATGATCCAGTGATGTGTTCGACCAAGAGCAACAGTTCAACTTGCTCAATTTTTTACTTGGCTGTAATTTAGGTGATACGAGTTTACAACCAAAAGTGATAGTAAACCGTTGATGAAACTTGATGAAAGCATAATTCACATTAGGTGTTGAATTGAATGAAGATAGTGAAAGATGAAGATGTGAATCCTGCCTGATGGCCTCTCTGACCAGCAATCTGCCAGACACTGCCCCCTTCTGAGCCCATTGATGATACTACTAAATGTTTAAATGTGCACCGAATATGCAACTGTGAGATGAAAGATGGGCTGAGCTTGCATTTTCTTGAAATTTCATGATCAGGTCTTTACTAAATTCACAATGGTAATTTAGAGTAGAGAAAAATTTTTGCCAGGTGGTTTCCTCAACTTTCAATAGATGAACAAAAAAGCAACAATGACTCTGAGTTACTGACTTTCCTCATGCAATAAAACAAGGTTGGTGAGGAGTTTTTGAACCAAAATGTTACTGGTGATGACATCTTGGTGTTGCATAAAAATCCAGAACAATATGCCAGTCAATGGAATGGCATCCTTTGACCTGCCAGGTTAGTGCTGCTTCCTGGACTCTGGTAGGCATAGCAGCCCCAGATCAAATCCACCCGGCAGATTAGTGTGCCAGCCAGCCTCGATATGGTTTTTATGCAGTTTTCCACATCCCCTAGGTGAATACTGGCTGGTCCCCACGTCCTGCGTCAGTTACATGACTTGCAGACATCTGAACACATTCACTCTCTTCCATGGATTACACTAGATGCACGTTTGTGTGTGTGTGTGTGTGTGTGTGTGTGTGTGTGTGTGTGTGTGTGTGTGCGCGTCTTTCCGCTCCTGGGATTGGAATAACTCCTTACCCTCTCATTTAAAACCCACATCCTTTCGTCTTTCCCTCTCCTTCCCTCTTTCCTGATGAAGCAACCGTGGGTTGCGAAAGCTTGAATTTTGTGTGTATGTTTGTGTGTCTATCAACATACCAATGCTTTCGTTTGGTAAGTTACATCATCTTTGTTTTTAGATATATTTTTCCCACGTGGAATGTTTCCCTCTATTATATATATATATATATATATATATATATATATATATATATATATATATATATATATATATATATACACACACAAAATTCAAACTTTCGCAACAAACAGTTGCTTCATCAGGAAAGAGGTAAGGAGAGGGAAAGACGAAAGGATGTGGGTTTTAAGGGAGAGGGTAAGGAGTCATTCCAATTCCGGTAGCGGAAAGACTTACCTTAGGGGGAAAAAAGGACAGGTATACACTCGCGCACACACACACATATCCATCTGCACATACACAGACACACGCAGACATTTGTAAAGGCAAAGAGTTTGGGCAGAGATTTCAGTCGAGGCGGAAGTAAAGAGGCAAAGATGTTGTTGAAAGACAGGTGAGGTATGAGCGGCAGCAACTTGAAATTAGCGGAGGTTGAGGCCTGGCGGATAACGAGAAGAGAGGATATACTGAAGGGCAAGTTCCCATCTCCGGAGTTCTGACAGGTTGGTGTTAGAGGGAAGTATCCAGATAACCCGGACGGTGTAACACTGTGCCAAGATGTGCTGGCCGTGCACCAAGGCATGTTTAGCTACAAGGTGATCCTCATTACCAACAAACACTGTCTGCCTGTGTCCATTCATGCGAATGGACAGGTTTTACACCGACATCTTACACTGACATCTTCATGATCTGGACTCAGAGTGAAGAAGAACTCCCAGAATTTCCTCTCCAACCTCAACTCCTTTGGTTCCATCAGATTCACCTGGTCCTACTCTAAATCCCATGCCACTTTCCTTGACGTTGACCTCCATCTGTCCAATGGCCAGCTTCACACGTCCGTCCTCATCAAACCCACCAACAAGCAACAGTACCTCCATTATGATAACTGCCACCCATTCCACATCAAACGGTCCCTTCCCTACAGCCAAGATCTTCGTGGCAAACGAATCTGCTCCAGTCCGGAATCCCCGAACCATTACACCAACAACCTGAAAACAGCTTTCGCATCCCGCAACTACCCTCCCGACCTGGTAGAGAAGCAAATAACCAGAGCCACTTCCTCATCCCTTCAAACCCAGAACCTCCCACAGAAGAACCCCAAAAGTGCCCCACTTGTGACAGGATACTTTCCGGGACTGGATCAGACTCTGAATGTGGCTCTCCAGCAGGGATACGACTTCCTCAAATCCTGCCCTGAAGTGAGATCCATCCTTCATGAAATCCTCCCCACTCCACCAAGTGTGTCTTTCCGCCGTCCACCTAACCTTCGTAACCTGTAAGTTCATCCCTATGAAATCCCCAAACCACCTTCCCTACCCTCTGGCTCCTACCCTTGTAACCACCCCCGGTGTAAAACCTGTCCCATGCACCCTCCCACCACCACCTACTCCAGTCCTGTAACCCGGAAGATGTACACGATCAAAGCCAGAGCCACGTGTGAAAGCACCCACGTGATTTACCAACTGACCTGCCTACACTGTGAAGCTTTCTATGTGGGAATGGCCAGCAACAAACTGTCCATTTGCATGAATGGACACAGGCAGACAGTGTTTGTTGGTAATGAGGATCACCTTGTGGCTAAACATGCCTTGGTGCACGGCCAGCACATCTTGGCACAGTGTTACACCATCCGGGTTATCTGGATACTTCCCACTAACACCAACCTGTCAGAACTCCGGAGATGGGAACTTGCCCTTCAGTATATCCTCTCTTCTCGTTATCCGCCAGGCCTCAACCTCCGCTAATTTCAAGTTGCTGCCGCTCATATCTCACCTGTCTTTCAACAACATCTTTGCCTCTTCACTTCCGCCTCGACTGACATCTCTGCCCAAACTCTTTGCCTTTACAAATGTCTGCTTGTCTCTGTGTATGTGCGGATGGATAAGTGTGTGTGTGTGTGTGTGTGTGTGTGTGTGTGTGTGTGTGTGTGTGTGTGCGCGCGCGCGCGAGTGTATACCTGTCCTTTTTCCCCCCTAAGGTAAGTCTTTCCGCTCCCGGGATTGGAATGACTCCTAACCCTCTCCCTTAAAACCCACATCCTTTCGTCTTTCCCTCTCCTTCCCTCTTTCCTGATGAAGCAACCGTTTGTTGCGAAAGCTTGAATTTTGTGTGTATGTTTGTGTGTCTATCGACCTGCCAGCGCTTTTGTTTGGTAAGTCTCATCATCTTTGTTTTTAGATATATTTTTCCCACGTGGAACAGAAAGAGAAAATAAGAAAAGAAAATAAATATATACGGACATGCTGAAGAGGCACAACATATATATAATTAAGGCAAGGACGGCCAATGATCTCTCCAGTGTGTATGCACGCCAGGCCTGAACTCTTACAGGAATCGGCGCAGTGCCATAATTAATCAGGATAGTTGGCAAGGGGTACTACATTTGGAGAGAGTGAATAAGATGAAAATATGGTTCTGACAGGAGCCGTGCTGTGGTAGTCTGTGCGTTTGCAATGACCACTGTGTCTGAATGGCATAGTGGTCAGAGCATTTGCCTAACAAGCAGGAGACCCGCTTTCGAATCCTGGTCCAGCACAAATTTTCAACTTTCCCCATTGGTTTAAATCAACACTCACTTGCAGCCAATGTCTATAATTCATTTGTGTCTTCATTCATGCCTAATACGAAGGAGACCTGTTTCTGAATCCTGGTCTAGCACAAATTTTCAATTTTCCTCATTGGTTTAAATCAATGCTCTCTTGCAGCCAATATTTTTAATTCATAATGGCTGCTGGATTAAAATGGTGTCCGTTCTTTTGGACATGTTCAAAAGAACAGACACCACATATATCAAGCATTTACATCGCTGTTGTGTCAGGTGCGCATTGCTCAACTTCGGCATGGGGCTCTGGGTTCGAGTCTTGTGTTTCACAGACATTATTTTCCTGCAATGCATTAAACATTGGTGTTTGCATTGAGATAATATTAATTATTTTGTTTACCAGTCTCGTGGTCTCCACTGTTAAATTTAAAGTACAGTACAGCAAAAAGCTGCCCTATTGCATCACAAGTAAATACGTATAAGCTTCCAAACGGGGTAGCTTACATGTTCTTTGAACAAAAATAGAAAGGACAAAAGGAAAGAAACACGAAATAAGATCAGCTTTTGCTAGGTTACAGCGAGCACAATGGAGTTGTAACTTCTATGTTTACAATAAACCACATTTTCAAAAGGTGCTTGAAAAAAAGAGTAGCCTAGCAGAGCAATGTGAAGCACTGCCCCCTACCAGCAGGTAGGATCGACAAGCCTAATCTCTGCACAAGCGGCTAGGTGCATCATCCGGTGACACCACATGTTCAACATTTATTGTTGGGGTTTCCCAACACCTGTGCCCCCATGTGTCTTCCATTAAATTACTTGCCTCACTGTCATCTGCGTCACTTCAGGGGCTTTTAAACATTAATAAGAATCACCCTTTATATCATTTTTTCTGTCATCTCCAATAGAGCCATGGACATAGTGTGTGGTAGGGACATGAAAACTGCAAATTCATAAATAGGCCTAATTTAAATTAACTACATCACTCGGTGCATTCTTTCGATTATCAATTATTCTGAATGCACTGGTATAATTAGTTTGGCTAGAGAGTGTGTTAATTAGAAAATATCATTAATTGAAAACATTCATGCTGCACACCCTTGCAAATTTGGAGTTGTTCTCCAAGACATATTTTGGGACTCTGATCTACTCTATTCAAACAATTCAAGAATTTGCAGTTCAGAGAGGCTACCACTTTTCATTGTAAAGCCTGTCATAACAAATATGACATTCTGGACTTTGATTAAATACGGAGTGGTACAAAAGTTTTGGATACCTAATTTAATTAATAGCAAATCAGCATTTGTGGTTCACTATCCAGCCAAAGTATGCATCACTCCCTGAATTTTATCGTACATCAACTAAAATAAATGTGCATTTTTTAGAATTTTTGGAAGCTACCATTGTCCTTTGTATAATCTATGAGCAATCTGTAACAAATCGGAGTTTGTGATTTAGTTAGTGTGGCAGATTTTCTAACTAACATTTTGTGTTACATCTATTTTTCCCTTGAGAGGAGTAGCCCTGTATATTATCTGCATCTATCATAAATCAACTCGGTTTTTGAGTTTGCTAACAAATATAATGAATGTGAAGATGTTTTAACAAATTAGTAATTTTTAATATGCGTTTTTGTGGTGCCTTAATACAAATCTTGATTTGTTTATCTGCTTCAATTCTTACAGGGAATTAGCAATTTTTTAGCCCTAAGATTAAAAGATAATCAGCAGGTTTAAATTAAAGTCCTTTGTTCACTGCCTTGTCATATGTTGCACTAGTCAAAATTCAGCCCCACTGTGAATGCTGCTCTTGAACACAGCACGAGTTGTTTGATGGTCGTGAGCTGCTGGAAATTGCCCAGACTACCATCAAACGATTGGGAGCTGCTGCAAATCTGTGTGTCTGAAGAGCTCCTGAGAGCAGTGTACCTGTGATACATGTACCAGAGGCACATCAAGTACTATCCTCTTCTGTGAATCCTGTCTCCTCTGCAGAAAGTTCAGGATCTGTTATTACCTGTCCACTTGACTGCGAGTGGTGTATCAATGGTACTTCTAGGCACCCTGTGCAGGGTGGATGGGACCACAGAGGACTCAGGGTGTTGTAAGGATCCCACTAACCACCAAGTTCGAGGTGTTGTCTTTCACTGAAACTGACCCATTGGGACTCACCCATTGGGACTCACTTCACCTGTTGTGGAGAAACCTGTTTTGTCCAGTGTCAGGAGGGGGCAAACACAAAAGGGTAGGGTCTATTAATTGTCAGCAGTCCAAATGTATGGCGAATGATGGTAGCCATTAGGGAAATGGGAGCAAGGGACAGGAAAGGATACAATATGCACTCGGTGTGTACCCTGGGGGCTCATTCAACATGTTGAAGAGGCTATTCCAGCAGCCATTGAGGGAACAGGGTATAACCAACAGCAGATTGTGGTACACGTTCGAACAAATGACGTCTGTCGTCTGGGGTCCAAAGTCATTCTTGGGTCAATCCAATGACTGGCAGAGATGATTGAGAAGACCAGCCTTGTGTATGGAGTTTCAACGAAGCTCACAATTTGCAGCGTTGGCCCCAGAACTGATTGTGACCCTTTGGTTCTGAGTCGAGAAGAAGGAGTGAACCAGAGACTTTGAAAGTTCTGTGACAACCTAGGCTGCGACTTTCTGGACTTGCGCCATATGGCTGAGACTTTAGGGTCCCCCTAAATAGGCCAGGTATGCACTAGCAGCTCATGGGTGGCAGGACATAATGGCTTCATGTCGCATTGGTAACATAACCTTGACCTTCTCTGGGAGGGTATTCCCCTCGAAAGCCAGAATAAGGCACCAATACAGATGCAGTGTCTTTAGGACCCTTCAGACGCTGAGACGTTGCCAAGGCAATCACAGATTGGGTGGCAGAAGCAGCTTTAATCAACAGGGAGCCCGACTGCATCTTACCCAGACACTCCATTTCGCCAAACCTGTCCTCAACATTCTCCACAAAAAACAATGGCTTTGTGGCAGTGAATGTGTCCCCGTCCATCCTAGTACATACTAGGTAGTGGGGAAAGAGTTTCATTCCAAGACGGCAAGCCTGGCCCTTCTCAAAGTACAGAAAGGGCAACAGCCTCCAAGGGTGTGGGGCAAAGTCAGGACATGCGGGGACCAAGCAGCAATCGGTATTGTAATTGTAAACTGTCGAAGCTGCATTGGTAAAGTCTACCTAACAGATCAAAACGAAAATTTCTGTTCCGACACTGACAATGTTGAGTGTTTATGGAAAAAGTACAAGGCAATCGTAAAATGCGTTTTAGACAGGTACGTGCTGAGTAAAACTGTGAGGGATGGGAAAAACCCACTTTGATTCAACAACAAAGTTAGGAAGCTACTGCGAAAGCAGAGAGAGCTTCACTGCAAGTTTAAACGCAGCCACAACCTCTCAGACAAACAGAAGCTAAACGATGTCAAAGTTAGCGTAAGGAGGGCTATGCGTGAAGCATTCAGTGAATTTGAAAGTAAAATTCTATGTACCGACTTGACAGAAAATCCTAGGAAGTTCTGGTCTTACGTTAAATCAGTAAGTGGCTCGAAACAGCATATCCAGACACTCCGGGATGATGATGGCATTGAAACAGAGGATGACACGCATAAAGCTGAAATACTAAACACCTTTTTCCAAAGCTGTTTCACAGAGGAAGACCGCACTGCAGTTCCTTCTCTAAATCCTCGCACAAACAAAAAAATGGCTGACATCGAAATAAGTGTCCAAGGAATAGAAAAGCAACTAGAATCACTCAACAGAGGAAAGTCCACTGGACCTGACGGGATACCAATTCGATTCTACACAGAGTGCGCGAAAGAACTTGCCCCCCTTGTAGCAGCCGTGTACCGTAAGTCTCTAGAAGAACGGAAGGTTCCAAATGATTGGAAAAGAGTACAGGTAGTCCCAGTCTTCAAGAAGGGTTGTCGAGCAGATGCGCAGAACTGTAGACCAATATCTCTGACGTCGATCTGTTGTAGAATTTTAGAACATGTTTTTTGTTCGCGTATCATGTTGTTTCTGGAAACCCAGAATCTACTCTGTAGGAATCAACATGGATTCCGGAAACAGCGATCGTGTGAGACCCAACTCGCTTTATTTGTTCATGAGACCCAGAAAATATTAGATACAGGCTCCCAGGTAGATGTTATTTTCCTTGACTTCCGGAAGGCATTCAATACAGTTCCGCACTGTCGCCTGATAAAGTAAGAGCCTACGGAATATCAGACCAGCTGTGTGGCTGGATTGAAGAATTTTTAGCAAACAGAACACAGCATGTTGTTCTCAATGGAGAGACGCCTACAGACGTTAAAGTAACCTCTGGCGTGCCACAGGGGAGTGTTATGGGACCATTGCTTTTCACAATATATATAAATGACCTAGCAGATAGTGTCGCAAGTTCCATGCGGCTTTCCGCGGATGATGCTGTAGTATACAGAGAAGTTGCAGCATTAGAAAATTGTAGCGAAATGCAGGAAGATCTGCAGCGGATAGGCACTTAATACAGGGAGTGGCCACTGACCATTAACATAGACAAATGTAATGTATTGCGAATACATAGAAAGAAGGATCCTTTATTGTATGATTATATGATAGCAGAACAAACACTGGTAGCAGTTACTTCTGTAAATATCTGGGAGTATGTGTGCGGAACGATTTGAAGTGGAATGATCATATAAAATTCATTGTTGGTAAAGTGGGTACCAGGTTGAGATTCATTGGTAAAGTCCTTAGAAAATGTAATCCATCAACAAAGGAGGTGGCTTACAAAACACTCGTTCGGCCTATACTTGAATATTGCTCATCAGTGTGGGATCCGTACCAGATCGGGTTGACGGAGGAGATAGAGAAGATCCAAAGAAGAGCGGCACGTTTCGTCACAGGGTTATTTGGTAAGCGTGATAGCGTTACGGAGATGTTTAGCAAACTCAATTCGCAGACTCTGCAAGAGAGGCGCTCTGCATTGCGGTGCAGCTTGCTGTCCAGGTTTCGAGAGGGTGCATTTCGGGATGAGGTATCGAATATATTGCTTCCCCCTACTTATACCTCCCGAGGAGATCATGAATGTATAATTAGACAGATTTGAACGCGCACGGAGGCTTTCCGGCAGTCGTTCTTCCCACGAACCATACGCGACTGGAACAGGAAAGGGAGGTAATGACAGTGGCATGTAAAGTGTCCTCCCCCACACACCGTTGGGTGGCTTGCGGAGTATAACTGTAGATGTAGATAGCCAGTGAAGGGAAGTCTGCAGGATCCACCCGAAGTGACGGTCATTTGAGAGCGGTCAAATTTTTCAGCTTGATACACATCATGTGCTAAGCACCCAGTCCTATCTCGAGCAAAGTCGGGACAAGTCGGGACGGGGATGGCAATGGTGCGAATGCACTGCAAACTACGTAAACATCTCGTATGAGGCGAAGCGAAGAAGCTCACATCGCTAGCAGTGGCGTCCTCCAGCACGACACTGCCACATCCCGCACAGCCCCTCTGCTGGACACCAAGAACAAGATGCGTCTTCCGCGAGCGCCGAAGGTTGCACGCGCCCAGCGAATGACAGGAGGTGCATTGAGCAGCCACAGCAACGGCTGACCAGCAAGACAAGCAACCACTCCTTGGCATACACGGGGAGGAAAGAGCTCAGGTATCAGTAGTGTGATCCTTGTTTTGTCAGGGGGCTCAGCCATATGGGTACATAAAGCCTCACCACATGGACGGGCTACACGTGCTGGTGACTTAATGCGGCAGAGGGGCTGCAGCGGGGCAGGAAAAGGTAAAGGAAGGGGAGGAGAAGAATCCATGCCATAGACGCTAGGGAGGGAATTTGCCCTCAAATGGCTCACTCTAAAGACAGAAAATTTATAAGTGGATGTCAGACCGTAAGGGGGTCCAAACACCAATATGGATGAAAGAGAAAAATGAAAGAGGAACAAAATTGCAGGGAATACAGGAAACCAGGTGGATAGCCAGGTAGACATAAATCAGAACGCCGAGAGAAGGGATAGGAGGGGGCATTGGGGAAGGAGCAAGGATGGAGGTTGGGAGGGGCACAGTGAAGGAAATGCAGCCCAAGAGGGAAAAACGGGCCCCTTGTGCACCACGCACAAACTCATGAAAGAACCGTGAGCCCCCTGGCGGGAGTGGCTGGCTGAAAAGCCTTCTGAATCTGCTTGGAGCATGTATCCCATCTTTTCCAGAAGATTGTGCATAGATGCTCAATATCTGGGCCTGACAAGTTGTGTGCCTTGGGGGCAAGTGTCTTTAGGACTCTTGTTTTTCTGTACTGGATGATGACAGGTGCCAGGTTTAAAATACATACTGTGGCCAAACGACCCATGTAATCTCTTTTTGAGAAGTACATCCAGAAATGACAGCTGACCATCCTTCTCCAGTTCCGTGGTGGTGGTGGCACGAGATAAGTTGTCGCAGAAACTCACTGGACCTCTTCCTACAATGAGACCAGACCACAATGGTATCATCCACATACCTGAAAAAGCATGTGGATTTGTATCTAGCTGTCTCTAAGGCGTCATCTTCAAATTTCTCCACAAATAGATAGGCAACCACTGGAGATGGGCAGCTTGCCCATGGCCCCTTGTTCTGTCTGCTTGTAATATTGTCCCCCGATCAGAATATATGTTGAAATCAATATATGCCTGAACAGGTCCATCAGAGCATCATCAAATTTTTCTGCAGTCAGTTCCAGTGAGTCTTTCCCTGATATCTCAGTAAATGGGAAGACCACATTAAAAATGACCATTATACCAGATACCGTGATACACAGTTACTCTACACAGCACAATTAAGTCCTCCAACTTGCAGGTGTGGTGAACACACTTCCCCGCATATAGGCACACCAGTTTCTTCAAATACGTAGCTGCTGAGTACGTCAGTGTGCTGGTCTTACTCAGAATTGGGTGTAGTAGCGCACCCTATTCATGTACTTTGAGTCCTTACAGTCATGATAGAACTGGCACTCTAGTTGTGGTTTGACAACCTTGACAGTCATGCCTGTTGCATTCAGTTTTCATTTGCTTACAGAAATACCAGTTAAGTAAATATTCTGTTTCCTGTATTAACTTGCTCGCTAATCATTTCTGCCCCTGTCCAGCTCTCCTACAACACGGTTACCTCATCACTTTGTAGCCCATCCCTCCTTACCTGTGCAGAAAGCCTAACACAACACCTGGCGATGAGATCTACCACTTACACGAGGCTGTCTTCAAGTTATCAAGTGATTGCTTACCTCCCGTAATGTCACCTTTTTGCTTTGTTTTTTGCTGTTATTCATTGTTCTGCGTACCCAGCCTTTTTTTTCTTGTGCTCTGTATGTTCTAGGTTCTGAGGTTGCTGCAACTGCAACCTCTTTTTGCTTTCTCTGTGCTTCATTGTCTTGCTCCTTTCGGTTTTTGCTGTTCGTATATTGCTTGTTTCATAATAGCTACTGTGCTGCAGTCACCTGCACCACCAGATTCTTAAATACTCGAACCTTTCCTTGCAACAGGTTCTGCAGATTCTAGAGTATCAGGATTCCTGGGAAAGTGCAGCACACAGTTTTGAAGTAGCTCCTGTTTGTTCATTACATAGCTGCAACAAACTGGCCTCACAGCCAGCTCGCAAACAGTGATGCAGCCAGCCACAGTCACAGTGTGCACATAAACACATGTTGCGTCTGGCACAAGGCGTGAAGTCGTGCCCTCGCTGTAATGCACAGCACGTGCTTGCCGATCTTGCCATCTCACATGAGGTTACTTGCATTTTTGTGACAAATGAGAACATGTACAGTCTGTGTGCTTACAGAAGTTTGAAGTCGTGCCCTCGCTGTAATGCACAGCATGTGCTTGCCGATCTTGCCATCTCACATGAGGTTACTTGCATTTTTGTGACAAATGAGAACATGTACAGTCTGTGTGCTTACAGAAGTTTGAAGCGCCCCCCTGCTATCTGCTATTCCTTCACACAAATGTAAGTCACAAAAGTGTGCAATGTATTTCCCAAACTCCATAGTGTCATTAATGCAAAACAACAGTGCAAGAGCCAGTCAAGAAAGGCTTCCAACTCATCTGCAGTGTTATGTGAAAACAACAAACTCTTTGTGCCTCTTATTACTGCTGGACAATCACTCCATTTGCAACTTGACACTGGTGTTCTGTTGACTGTCAACATATTCCTGACTTAGGAACCTTTAGACTTCCTGTAGACTTCCTGCAACTTTCCGCAGTTTGACAGACAGATTTACAGTGCTTTCCTCATGAAACAGTGCTAATATTTTTGGCCCTACCTCTTTTGATTTGTTTGGATAAAGCATTCAGGACAAGGTGCTTTCTGTTTCTTCCTTTGATTCTTGGGACAATGTTGTTCAGTTATGTGCACAATTCCAGGATTTATTTTCTGAGGGTTACGTAAAACCAATAATCTTGCTGCCCATGTCACACTGAAGGACAATGCACAGCCAAGTTTTGGTAGAGCATATCCTGCCCCTCAGGCCCTCCGAGAAATGGTGGCTCAGGAACTTACTGCTTTGCAAGACACTGGAGTCTTACACCCATTCATGCCAGTCAGTGGGCATCTCCTCTTGTTACTATAAAGGAGCTGTCCAGCAGACTCAGGTTGTGTGTCAATTTTAAGAAAACTAAATTCTCCAATAGTCACTGACAGTTATACCTTACCATGCCCTGGAGAATTCACGGATAAATTGGATGCCGGTTGTCTCTGTTCCACAACTGATTTGGGTGACATTTTCTTGCAACTACCTCTGTAAGAAAAGTCGCAAAAAGTGTTTATCATTAACACTCATCTGGTTCTCTTCAAATTTTTGATGTGGCCATTTAACAGTGCTTCCACACCCACCATATTTCAGTATTTCCTGGAGCAGATGATTGCCAAAGTTCCTTTTTGCTCAAATTATTTAGAGGATATTGTCATCTCAGGTCACACTCCTGGAGGACACATCAGCATTCTTTGCACTGTGTCCAACTGTCGTCTGCAGCCTGTCTCAAATGTAACAGAGACAAATTGTGTTCTTTCAGACTGAACTTGAGTACTTACGACAGGTCATTAATAACCAGGGTGTTCGTTCATTGCAACCACAGTAGCTTGCTATCCATGACCTTTCATCCTCGTGAAACATGCAGAAATTGCAGCTTTGTTAGGGAAGCTTAAGTATTACAACCGATTTATTCCTAACACCATTCAAATCGTGGCTCCCGTGCATCGTTTGTGCAGGAAGACTGTTGCTTTTGTTTGGTTGCATGAGTGTCAGTCTACTTTCCAGAATTTGAAATATGCTTTGTTTAGTGACCTTGCCTTGTTCATTTTGATCAAGTCTAACCTGTGGTCTCGACTGTGGATGCTTCCTGTTACAGCATCAGTGCAGTTTTGTCACACAAATTTGATTCTGTTGACAGGCCAATTGCCTTTGCTTTGAAGCTGTTGCACAAAGCTCAGTGTAATTATTCACAAATTAAAAAAGAGGCTCTTGCCATTTCTTTGGTGTCACCAAGTTTAATAAGTATGTTTCCGAGAGAAAATTCTACTTCGTGATGGGCAATACCCTCTCCAATCTTTGTTTAGCACTTCACAGTCAGTCCCAACTAGAACAGTACAGAAGCTGCAATAGGGGACTGCTGTTTTGTCAAACTATCAATATGAGACTGTCTAACAACCCACTTCTAAGCATTCCAATGCAGACGCTCTTTCTCACCTCCCTGTTAGTCCAGTTTCCCCCAAATTCAACAAGTCCTCTGCTTCTTGTTGCTACATAGATGCACAAGACACTGATGCTTCGCATAGCTTTCTGCATAATCACCAGAAAATCGCCCAGGCCATAGCAGCAGATCTCGATTTGCAGATTCTGTTGCACTGTATCCGCTCTGGTTGGCTGCATTCAGCCAGACAGGTTGTACCTCTGTGGTTCACATTTATTTTGCCTGTCGGCATGCCCTTGCATTTCGCAAGTGTGTCATTTTGCTTCATACTGATAATGATCAACCATATGTTGAGATTCCCCAGGCTCTCCCACCAGATGTAGTTCATTTGCTACACTAAGATCACTAGGGTGTTGTCCACATGTAACAGTTGGCATGAAATCAATTGCACTCGGCACCGTTTGGATGCGCAAATTGAACAGTTAACTTCTCAGTGCCAACCATGTGCAGAACATAAGTCAGCTCTGCCTCAGCAGTTTTTTTTGCACGGCTCAAACCTCAAGGATCTTTGCAATGTTTGCACTTTGATTTCACGAGTCCTTACTGTAACACACGTTGGCTCATCAAGATCGTTGATGCTCTTGGCAAATTTACCTTGTGGTTCCTATGCAGTTTACTGCGGCTTGTTCCACAGTCCACAGGCGTTGTCATCAATGTTTTGCCTCAATGGATTGCCCGAAGTGGCTTAGAGTGACAATGAATCTCAATTTGCTGCTGCCAAGTCTGAACAGTTTTCTACTGCCTCAGGCATTAAGTACATCACGAGTGCACAATTCTGCCCACAATTCATTGGTGAAGCCAAATGATTTGCACCAACATTTAAGCAACAGATGGGCAAACTTCATGCCTGTCACACGTGGGATCAAGCTCTGTTGCAATTCATGTCTTCCTCTTGCTGCCAGCTGTGTGACGGACAATCCCCAGCAGAGTTGTTACGTGGACAGTGCCACTGCACCTTGCTTGTGTTGCTGCACGGTGGATGGAGCTCACTCTACCGGATGGGCATGGTATCACACTAATGATTCGGGCTTTTACAGATTGAGGCGAGGCTCACTGTGATGCCACCATAATCAAATTTGTCCTTGTGAATTGCACGATCCTCCGACAGGCATTGTACTTTCAGATTCCATGCCTGCCTGGATGCAGCAGATCAGGGCATATGCCGGTGCATAGGTGGGAGCTGGCATCAGCCTCAGTTTCTTCTCCCGTCTCCTCATTGCCATGTACATCCACCCTCCCCCCTCCCCAACTGTTGTTCGCTTATCTAGACTAAATGGTTAGGAGGTTTAGGAGGGAGGGGCATGGTATCACCTGTTGATACCATCCCATTGGATTCACAGCAACAGAATTGCAAGTTTCTGGGTTAGCCAAGCCTTCAGCTGCTCGATACCCCGAGTGCCCTCTGTCACCACAGTATAGAATGGCCAGCAGCCGTGATATGGCCAATTTATGCTTGGGGCCACTTTACTACATGTTGCTGTCTAGTCAACAGTTGTGCTGCATTGCAGGGAGCCTCCTTCTTATGAACATTGTAACAGCTGTACTGTTTCTTACTGCATTATTTGTAATGCATTCATTTGCCTGGAGAAATACAAATTAAGTAAATCAATATAATGGAAGGAAACATTCCACGTGGGAAAAATTATATATAAAAACAAAGATGAGGTGACTTACCGAACAAAAGCGCTGGCAGGTCGATAGATACACAAACAAACATAAACATACACACAAAATTCAAGCTTTCGCAACAAACTGTTGCCTCATCAGGAAAGAGGGAAGGAGAGGGGAAGACGAAAGGAAGTGGGTTTTAAGGGAGAGGGTAAGGAGTCATTCCAATCCCGGGAGCGGAAAGACTTACCTTAGGGGGAAAAAAGGACAGGTACACACTAGCACACACGCACATATCCATCCACACATACAGACACAAGCAGACATATTTAAAGACCAAATTTAAATATGTCTGCTTGTGTCTGTATGTGTGGATGGATATGTGCGTGTGTGCTAGTGTATACCTGTCCTTTTTTCCCCCTAAGGTAAGTCTTTCCGCTCCCGGGATTGGAATGACTCCTTACCCTCTCCCTTAAAACCCACTTCCTTTCGTCTTCCCCTCTCCTTCCCTCTTTCCTGATGAGGCAACAGTTTGTTGCGAAAGCTTGAATTTTGTGTGTATGTTTATGTTTGTTTGTGTAAATTAAGTAAATCTTCATTTTTATGTGTTAACTTTCTGATTAATAATTTCTGCTCCTGTCCAACTTTCATACGATTACAGTTGCCATACCACTCTGCAGTTCACCTCTTCTCACTGTTATGCATGAAGTTGTGCACAACAGCCTGACTTACTATTCATGCTGTCATTCAATGATTTGTTTCAGTTTTGTATTCTTTGGTAACTCTTCTTAGACCACAACGGTAAACTCTTTACACTAATCATCATCATCATCATCATCATCATCATCATCATTCCAAACTCTACCCCTCACCGGTCCTTTCCCTTCACCCCTCTTCCTTCACCTTCAGCCACTGGCTCCAAAAGCTTGCAAACTGTAATACCTTTTATATGTGTGTTCTCCTGCCACTTTTTGGTGAGTAGATTTTTTATCTGTCCAACTACATTTTACATAGAGAAATGAGTGAAGTATTGAGCTACAAAAATCTTAGTCAACTTATCCACTGAGGTGAAGAATCTAGTGGATAAGAAAATTAAACACAGAAACTGGATTCATTATATTTGCTTGACAACTCCTCCTACTCCATAGAATTTTTAAAAAGGTGTAATTTTATAATGAATGTGTGTGGGTCTGTGTGAATATAGTCAAATATAGGCTACATCACAGTGAGTAAAAAAGAATTACTGGTAGCAAAGATTAATGCAAAAGACTACTCTGCATATGGTCTGTGTGGTGCTATATTTTTCAATTACAAAGAACATTATGGGTGTAAACTAAATAGTTCCACATTACAGTGAGGCATCGGATTTATTGTCCCGGAAACAGGCACACAACTTACCATCATCGAATAACTCTAAGAAGCGCAAGGAGGGTGTCACATGTCAAAATATTGGGACACTTTGACAAATTTATGTGGCCACATTCTTGCAAGTTACTACAGAATAGTAAATGCTGGGAAAAGCTTGAAGTTCACAATTCACAAACTAATTCCTTCTTCTTGGGCAATATGTCAAAAATTATAGTTATGTCACTCATAACAAGTGCACACCTGCGTACTTCTTAGGATACAAATTCCCCGTCAATGAAGGCTCGAATATTTTCGCACACTATTTATGACGAACAAAAACTGTTTTCTTTTTACAGCAGAAGTCTTTAAAACTTTATTACATTAAGTTGTCATCTCTGCTATCCGATTCTGTGTCTCAACCATCTGATTGTAAATTTCGTTGGCTTAGTAGATGCAGTTTTACAATGTTTTAAGGAGTTGCAAACGGCTGAAAGTAAAGGGAAACTACAACTGTAATTTTTCCCTAGAGCAAGAAGCTTTACTGTATAGTTAAATGATAATGGGATCCTCTCGGTTAAAATATTACAGAGGTAAAATAGTTCCCCATTCAGATCTCCAGGTGGGGACTACTCAGGAGGATGTCGTTATCAGGAGAAATGAAACCAGCATTCTACAGATTGGAGCGTGGAATGTCAGACCCTTAATCGGGCAGGTAGGTTAGAAAATTTAAAAAGGAAAATGGATAGGTTAAAGTTAAATATATTGAGAATTTGTGAAGTTCAGTGGCAGACTTCTGGTCAGCTGAATACAGGGTTATAAATACAAAATCAAATAGGGGTAAACCAGGAGTACATTAAAAAAAGGAACACAGGTAAACTACTATGAAAGCATAGTGAACACATTATTGCAGGTAAGATAGACACGAAGCCCATGCCTACCACAGTAGTACAAGTTTATATGCCAACTAGCTCTGCAGATGACGAAGAGATTGATGAAGTGTATGATGAGACAAAAGAAATTATTCAGGTAGTGAAGGGAGATGAAAATTTAATAGTCATGGGGGACTGGAATTCGATAGTAGGAAAAGGAAGAGAAGGGAAAGTAGTAGGTGAATTTGGACTTGGGGAAAGAAATGGAAGAGGAAGCAGACTGGTAGTATTTTGCACAGAGCATAATGTAATCATAGCTAACCATTGGTTTTAGAATCGTGAAAGAACGTTGCATATGTGGAAGAGACCTGGAGACAAGGAAGGTTTCAGATTGATTACATAATGGTAAGACACAGGTTTTGGAACCAGTTTTTAAACTGTAAGACATTTCCAGCAGCAGATGTGGACCGTGACCACAAGTTACTAGTTATACCATGCAGATTAAAACTGCAAAAATGCACGATTTTACAGAGATAGGAGCTTGATAAACTCAAAAACCAGAGGTTGTAGACAGTTGCAGAGGGAGCATTAGGGAATGATTGACAAGAACAGGGGAAAGAGACAGTAGAAGAAGAATGGGTAGCTTTGAAAGATGAAACAGTGAAGGTGGCAGAGGATCAAGTAGGTAAAAAGACAAAGACTAATAGAAATCTTTGGGTAACACGACATATTTAATCGATGAAAGGAGAAAATATAAAAATGCAATAAATGAAGCAGGTGAAGCACCTAAAAAATGAGATCGACAGGAAGTCCAAAATGGCTAAGCAGGGATGGCTAGAGGACAACTGTAAGGATGTAGAGGCATGTATCACTAGGGAAAAGATGGATACTGCCTACAGGAAAATTAGAGAGACCTCTGGAGGAAAGAGAACCACTTGTATGAATATCAAGAGTTCAGATGGAAAACCATTCCTAAGTAAATAAGAGAAAGCAAAAAGATGGAAGGTGTATATAGAGGGTCTATAAAAGGGAGATGTACTTGAGGGCAGTATTGTGGAAATGGAAGAGGAAGTAGATGAAGATGTAAAGTGAGTTATGATAATGCATGAAGAATTTGACAAATCACTGACAGACTTAAGTCAAAACACGGCCCTGAGAGTAGACAACATTCCGTTAGAGCTAATAATAGCCTTGGGAGAGCAAGACATGACAAAACGCAGCATGTCATTCTCAATGGAGAGAATTCTTCTGAAGTGAGAGTGATTTCAGGTGTGTCGCAGGGCAGTGTCGTAGGACCGTTGCTATTCACAATATACATAAATGGCCTTGTGGATGACATCAAAAGTTCGCTGTGGTATATTGAAAGGTTGTAACAATGGAAAATTGTACTGAAATGCAGGAGGATCTGCAGCGAATTGACGCATGGTGCAGGTAACGGCAATTGAATCTCAATGTAGACAAGTGTAATGTGCTGTGAATACACAGAAAGAAAGATCCCTTATCATTTAGCTACAATATAGCAGGTCAGCAACTGGAAGCAGTTAATTCCATAAATTATCTGGGAGTAGGCATTAGGAGTGATTTAAAATGGAATGATCATATAAAGTTGATCGTTGGTAAAGCAGATGCCAGACTGAGATTCATTGGAAGAATCCTAAGGAAATGCAATCCGAAAACAAAGGAAGTAGGTTACAGTATACTTGTTCGCCCACTGCTTGAATACTGCTCAGCAGTGTGGGATCCGTACCAGATAGGGTTGATAGAAGAGATAGAGAAGATCCAATGGAGAGCAGCGTGCTTCGTTACAGGCTCATTTAGTAATCACGAAAGCGTTATGGAGATGATAGATAAACTCCAGTGGAAGACTCTGCAGGAGAGACGCTCAGTAGCTCGGTACGGGCTTTTGTTGAAGTTTCGAGAACATACCTTCACCGAAGAGTCAAGCAGTATATTGCTCCCTCCTATGTATATCTCACGAAGAGACCGTGAGGATAAAATCAGAGAGATTAGAGCCCACACAGAGGCATACCAACAATCCTCCTTTCCACGAACAGTACGAGACTGGAATGGAAGGGAGAACGATAGAGGTACTCAAGGTACCCTCCGCCACACCCCGTCAGGTGGCTTGCGGAGTATGGATGTAGACGTAGATGTAGAACTCTTCCTTCTAGTGTGTAAGATGTACAAGACATTCGAAATACCCTCAGATTTCAAGAAAAATATAATAATTCCATTTCCAAAGAAAGCAGATGCTGACAGGAGTGAAAATTACCAAACTATTAGTTTAATAAGTCACAGCTGCAAAATACTAACTTGAATCCTTTACAGACGAATGGAAAAACTGGTAGAAGCTGACCTCGTGGAAGATCAGTTTGGATTCAGTAGAAATATGCAAACATGTGAGGCAATACTGACTCTACACCCTCTCATAGAACACAGGTTAAGGAAAGGCAAACATATGTTTATAGCATTTGTAGACTTAGAGAAAGCTTTTGACAATGTTGGCTGGAATACTCTCTTTCAAATTCTAAAGGTGGCAGGGGTAAAATACAGTGAGTGAAAGGCTATTTAAAATTTGTACAGAAACCAGATGGCAACTGTAAGAGTCAAGGGGCACGAAAAGGAAGCAGTGGTTGAGAATGAAGGATTGTAGCCTTTCCCCGATGTTATTCAGCCTGTGTATTGAGCAATCTGGAGTAGGAATTAAAGTCCAGTGAGAAGAAATAATAACTTTGAGGTTTGCTGATGACATTTTAATTCTGTCAGACAGTAAAGGACCTGGAAGAGCAGTTGAACGGAATGGGCAGTGTCATGAAAGGAGGATATGACACGAACATCAACAAAAGCAAAGTGAGGATAATGGAATGTAGTCGAATTACGTCGGGTGATGCTGAGGGAATTAGATTAGGAAATGAGTCACTTAAAGTAGTAAAGGAGTTTTGCTATTTGGGGAGCAAAATAACTGATGATGGTCGAAGTAGAGAGGATATAAAATGTAGACTGGAAACGGCAAGGAAAGCGTTTCTGAAGAAGAGAAATTTGTTAACATCGAGTATAGATTTAAGTGTCTGGAAGTCGTTTCTGAAAGTATTTGTGTGGAGTGTAGCCATGTATGGAAGTGAAATATGGACGATAATTAGTTTAGATAAGAAGAGAACAGAAGCTTTCGAAATGTAGGGCTACAGAAGATTAGATGGGTAGATCATGTAACTAATGAGGAGATACTGAATAGAATTGGAGAGAAGAGAAATTTGTGTCACAACTTGACTAGAAGAAGGGATTGGTTGATAAGAGACATTCTGAGGCATCAAGGGGTAACCAATTTAGTACTGGACGGAAGCGTAGGGGTAAAAACCATAGAGGGAAGCCAAGAAATGAATACAGTAACCGGATTCAGAAGGAGGGGTAGGTCGCAGTAGTAACTCAGAGATGAAGAGGCTTGCACAGGATATAGTAGGAAGGAGAGCTGCATCAAACCAGTCTTTGGACTGAAGACAACAACAACAACAACAACAACAACAAGTTGCTTCCTGCCTTAGTAGAATTTTTGAAGAATGAAGTAAATTCTTCCATTAACTAGAAGTTACAGTTTGGCTGCAGGATTATGATTTTTTTGTGGATGTCACTGGAAAGTTAGAATATTTAACTTGGAGCATCAAGGCAAGGATAAAGGTATTGGTAGAACAATTTCAGATGTTGTGTCATTCTCAAAAAAACTGGAAATGCGGGAACAAAAATCATATCCAAGGTTAATTAAGAATAAAATACTTTGCCTGTAAGAAAGAACTCCTCGACAAGTAAGGATCTTCAACAGCAAATACATTGACATTCTTCCTAATATGAGAAGTCAATTCACCAAGTTCTTCTAAGATTTTAAAAGCATTTCAATTGTTGCACCGTTTGTCAAATTGTCTTTTAGAGAGATTGATGCCGATGATTTCTTTACTTGTGCCATGAAGCATTCTGATTTTCAGGAAGTGCAGTGGAGTTGGAACTCACTGATTTTCTCAATTACGTATCTTCAAAATCATTTTGTTGAAGCACTGAAAATATTTGAAGTCTTGCTCGTGGGGGTGGGGAAGGGAGTGAGGGGGAAGAGGTGGAGGGGGGGGGGGGGGAGGAGGAGAGGGAGAGTGTGTTTAGAAGCAGACTGACTGATGAACACTTTGACAATTGTATCTGGATGGCAGGCACTACCTACTTTCCTAAAATTATAAAACTTGTTCATGACACAAAAGTAGTGCCATCCTTTTCATTCAAGTTACCTTATTATTATCGTACACATAAATTACAACAAGTCAAATACATATTTAAACAAATACACATGTGTAACTATTTACACAACATAACTCTCAAAAGGCCCACACTACACACAAATGTCTAAAGACTCAATCCAGTGGAACACCAAATTGGATGCTTTGTGTAAACTCTTGCCACCAGGGAAATATCTGTTAATCTGTTGGGTCAGTCATTTACAATGTGGCTCATTATCTCAATGTTACCAAAGTCATATGTATTGTCAGTGCAAAATCCTCATTTTTGCATGTTGTATTTGCACATATCTTCTTCAGTCTGGTATCTGTTCAGCGGTACCCACACCTCTCTTGGATGATAAAGAGAGCTGCAAACTTTAACAGTTACATTGTCAATAAATTCATGGTTTTGGGTTTTCGTGGCTTGCTACTCACGATTCCACCCACTCAGTGGAGAGCATTTGGACTCCTTCAGATGCTGGTCTTCCAGATTTGAGGAATTTCGCAGGCAGGAAGAGTAAAGTATTATAAAGAGGAACAGACTCATTTTTTGAAACTTGCTGGAAAAGGTTGTACAGAACCACCTTTCAATGAAGACACAGTTTTCAATAGTATTGGCAATCACCATTACGTGTAGACCTAACTGTGCTACTAATGTTTCTTCTAGCTGTGGTCAAATGAACATCAACCTTCTTCACATGAGCACATAGCCAAATCGGCGTGCAATATTCCACTGCAGAATATACCGATGTAAGGGATGCTCCCCTCCATGCTACCTTTCAGCTTCTTCACTAGGTTCACTCGTTTGTACCTTCTTAGCGGTGCCAGAGAGATGTTTACAATAAGTCAGTGCTCTGTCTAATGTGCCGCAAGGTATTCTGATTTATTATTTTATTTCCCCATGCTGAAGGGACCAAACTGTGTGGTGATGTTTCCAACTGTGTGGTGATCTTTCCTGATGATAGAAAATACTTGTTTTAGAAACATTAGGTCTAAGTTACCATGTCTGAAAATATTCATTACGTAGAGTGAGGCTATTTGTTAGGTGTCCTACAAATTCAGAAAGATCTTCACTCTGATATTAAATTGCAAGGTCATCTGCATATTGGAGTGTTTGGCAGGTCTGCTGTGTAGGGACTGTGTAACAGTGGAGCAAGAACAGAGCCTTGAGGCAACTAATCACTGAGTACATGCCATCTGCTTTTCTCTTCATCTCTGTGTACTTTAAACTGCTGATGGCTTAACATGTTGTTTAAGAGATTACCTTGAGTTTTACAAGGCATTGTTTTCAGAAGTTTCAATGGTACCTCCTCACACCACACCGTGTTGTAGTAAGCTGTTGATAGGTCAACAGAAACTACCTCAGTCTTTAGTTTCTTCTGGTAGCCAGTGTCTATGTGGATAGTCACGGATAGTACTTGTTAACAGCAACTTCTATGAGGTTTAAGTTGAAATGCTTCAGATGGTACCACACAATTAACACTTCGCTGCCCACACGTCTCGTTCAAGTTTATTCTCTTGGTGCCGCAGTGCTAATTTGGATTACTCGGCTTGTTGCCGGCCATTCTTAACTTTAACAGGAGATTACAAATTGTTAAGTTTTACTAATCTCAACATTAGTTCTCATAAATTCTGAACCCTGTTCCTCTACATTCATGAAATTTTGAAGATAGACATACGAAATTTGTTTGTTTCATATATTTATTTGCGTTGTCTTTGGTACTTAGTATTTCTCTTTCATATGATATGCAGCTAAACAGTCTCCAAGGTGTAACGCAACTCCACAAGACTCGCACAGTAGGTTGGTTTTTTATTTATCCATTTCAGAAAGAAGTATTAGTTGGAGTTGCTTTAAGTGACCATAAAGTCTGTCAACCGGATCATGATGAGACTTAGGATCATGATGAGACTTACGTGATGTAGTGGTAACCTCCAAGTTTTGCTCAGAAGCAAGTACATGGTCTTTTAACCACGAATCAGACACTTTCAATACAAAATCATGAAATCTGAGACACTTGTGTTCTGTATTGAAATATTGCCATGTATGGAATGCATTGAATAATGCACAATTACAGAGGTACATGCAAACTTTTTTGACTATTTTATAGTTTTTCTGTATATATAGGGTAATAACTCAAATATTGGCCTGCCTGATCTATTCCTTTCATGTATTTGTTGTAATTTAATACACTTTCAGGTTTTTTTTAATTGTGTAATTGGTTTTTCTACTTTGTTTGAGCGTCAGAGTGGTATTACGTACTGTAGAGATCATTCATATTATTTTAGTTTTCAAAGCTCTCCATACCTGTGCAAGTACTTCACCTTTCCGTTGATGACAAGCTTCAAACACATTGACTTTTGTGCACTTTAATTTTTTTTGGAAAACTTCTATTTTGCCATATCGTTTCACAAACTCTAGTTATCTTTTCAAGTGACTTCTCTGTAAGTTCTATACTGTTACAATAATTATCTAGGTAGAGGTGATGCCACTTTCCATAACTTGGTGTCAATAGTTCCATCACTGTTTTTGCTAAAGACTGTCCATCTCCAGAATATATATTGACTGAGGAAATGCATCCTGTACTCGAATCACACAGCATTCAAATGAGTATGCCGTATTTCGTAATTTTTGACAGATTGCAAACTTTATAATTTAACCGGCCATGCCACAGTATTATTCCTTCATCAATTGAGATGCTTTGACTTAGATTCAAAGTTTCTTTAAACTTTTTGGAAAAATTATGAAATACGAATTGCACTTTGAAAAGCCAGTTGAGATTATCTGGTTTGTTGTTGTTGTTGTTGGAAAAATGTAAAAAGGATATTTGTCTAAATCGGTTGCTGGATATCATTTTGTGAAATATCAGTGAGTGTATCAATGGATTTGTTGACCAATAATCATCGATCCTTGATTTTCCTGTAAGGATAGCAAGCAGAATCCATTTTCTAATTTCAGGTCCCACAATGTCAACAAATTTGGCATTTTATTTATCCAGTTTCCTTCTATTGCAATTCGGACTGTATTACCTGTTGGTTTTGTTGCTAATATATTGAAATAGATCGTTCCCAATATACAATTTTATGCTGTGTGTATCTTTGGGAAATATGTTTGGACCCGGAGATCCTAAAAAAATTTATTACTGGTTCTCGGTAAATCGCAATCTGGCCATCGTGTACTGTCTCCTTCGTTTGATTCATCCAAATCACTTGGCAACTTTAGCATTCGCTGAATTCTTCTTGGACGTAATTCACTATCTTCCGACGATTGTGCTTCACTTTCATTTTTTGATATCCAATGTTTTCTTCTCAATCAGCCAATTCGTCCGGAAAATCAGACAAGACATCTGCGCATTCATCGTAAATAATTGTATCGTCTCTTTCATCTCACGTGATGAAAGGGCACAAGTACTTATAAATACAAAAAACTTTTTGACTTGTGTAACTTATTGTTAACTAAACAAAACACGAACAGAATGCAAAAGATACTGAAGTGCTATTGCCGGCCACTGAGCGATACTATGCTCATGACACCACTGTGGTGTCACCGGACGGCCTAGTGTTACTTTGATCTAGTATTGGATTTAGTATCATTCTATCCAGGCATTTGTAAGCAAAGCTAAGTGGAGAATCCTCTTCTTTTTTTATTATCACTGAACTGGAGTCAGCTCTTAAACACATGAAATGTAGAAAATCTGCAGGTGAAGATGGGCTCTATCCCGAATTTTTGGTGGACCACAACATGGAAGTAGCAGTTCGCCTTCTTAACAAAATTCTTCACACAGGAACCACCAGCAAAATTTAAAAGACCTAAATTATTTGTTATCAAAAGCCAGGGAGAGAGGAAGAACTTTAACCCAATACCTTATTCAAGTTAGTAAGTCTAAAAAAAAATCTGTTCTTACATTTGTAATTTATTACTAAATACACTTCAATTTCTTTATTAAGTACAATGCAATGTCAGTTGCTTTTTCTTAAATTCCACTTAATTAAAATTCATTTCATATAAAGAGAGAGAGAGAGAGAGAGAGAGAGAGAGAGAGAGAGAGAGAGAGAGAGAGAGGGAGAAGTTTACTGGCAATAAACAAATGAAAGATTTTTTTTTAAAGTTCTTATTTCCATCACAGTTTCTTTTGGTAGCTCACAGTAGGATTTCAAAATGGTATGGCAGCTGAGAAGCTTCATTCATTTGCTCACCACTGAACTAGAGCATTAGAAGAACAAAATCAAGCTCTTGCCTGCAACTTGAGTTGGAATCACAACTTGCACTCTCCGCAACCTCTGTAAGACGACTAAAAACTAGATAATGGCTACACGTAGTAAGAAAAGTAGCACGAAACTTCGATATTGTCTGATAATGCCAACACAAGCTGTCAGGAGTCTTATGTTTCCATCATATAAATTGATTGATCTTTCCAAGAGTATTGCCAACACAACTACTCTGTGCAAAGTACAAGAAATTTGCAATGAACTTCTATTAATACAGTATGAAGTAATATCTGGGATCAGACCTACCACTTATTTTGAGTACAGCCTGATCATCTTTTGGAGTCCACTGTAAATTTACTATGTATAGTTTTGGTCTCCTCTTTGCTGGTTGGTCCATTCTCCACAGTCTACGATATCGCTTCAGTACCTGCAAAGAGATTCTAGACATAATTACATCATGTAAAGTTAATCAAATTTACAACTTTATTTTTAATGCTGGAAGGTACCAATACAGGCTAGCTGCTTCATTCACAGAGACAAACTGGTGAGCAATGGTAAGTAAAACCAAACGAATGATTATGGATAAAACAATTGAGGTGAAAGACACTTTTTTTTTATGGACAGTGTGGCCGTGCGTTTCTAGGCGCTTCAGTCTGGAACCGCGTGACTGCTATGGTCGCAGGTTCGAATCCTGCCTCGGGCATGGATGTGTGTGATGTCCTTAGGTTAGTTAGGTTTAAGTAGTTCTAAGTTCTAGGGGACTGATGACCTCAGATATTAAGTCCCATAGTGCTCTGAGCCATTTGAACCATTTTTTTTTATGGACAAGACAAAATTCACTACACATCCATTCCCCATGGCTCTACAAGAATTATTCTTCTTCTAACATTTATGAAAATAGATGTACGACTGTTGTGTTGAACAGATGATTACATGACACACCTGCAACAGTGAAAATATTTCCCAGTCATACTTGTACCCACTGTTACAAGTTTCTTGCCTCAACTGTTGTTATTACCTTCAGAGCACCACTGCCAGTGGTGGCTCACATACAGACACTGTGGAACTTCTGCATCCTGTCTCTAGTTGATATAATTTAACGTAAGGAATCCTTTCTTATTTAATTCTTTCTTCATACTTGTACAATATATAATCCTTAAGCTTATTGTCAGTAGCCATCCCCCAGTTTATGAAAAAAAGATACAAAAACCTTTGTCTGGAACTGTGCACTCCACAATTACAGTGGTGTGTTGTTTGGCCGTTGTGCGCATGTGCCCGTACGAAGCTCCATGTGGGCAAAGGAGTGAGAGCATTGGGCACTCCCACAAAGCCGACCTTTACATGCTGGTGGAAGGTAGTTATTATTCATTCTCTCTCTCTCTCTCTCTCTCTCTCTCTCTCTCTCTCTCTGTGTGTGTGTGTGTGTGTGTGTGTGTGTGTGTGTGTGTAATTGAATGTAGAAACTGTCTGCCACATTCTCAAATGCATTAAAGTATAGAATTAAATCATCACTCTGCTTCTGGCTATTCTATTTGATTAATTTTTTCCGTTCTTTTATTTTACAGAATACTTTAACCACGATCTTGCATCCCCCAGAAGTAAATTCTATGATTGTTAAAGATTAATTTTTCATTGCTGTCTGTTTACGAGGCAGTCACAGCTAAGAAACGAGATGTCATTTAACATATACGTGGATGATGGTAATTTCAAATTTTGGCTAGGTCCTTTTCGTCAGATTATGCTTCATGTTAAAATAATTTACAACCAAATGTAATCTTGGGAAAATAGTGTGTTTGAAGTTAATGAATGTATAACAAATATCAAAACTGCAATCACAATGAAGGAAGTGTTAGAATCCTTCAAAGGCGCACATGGCACAAACCTGGGAAATGTGAGACAATGTGGTGATATTCAGAGAGAGATTTTTTCACTGAACACTTAGTAGTTGCTAAATTGTTGAACAAGAAACGTGTGACTAGTTTAAACAATGGACTTCCTACTGAAGAAACACTACTGACTGCTGAAATACATCCCACGATTGACAACGGTAAGCTTGAATAGGGGCTAAAAGTGCTCTACTGCATATCTGAGGTTTATGAATGTTGCAAATTAATTGGGCTGCTGAATTTTATCTCAGAAAATAATCTAGATGATTATCTTAGTGAAAGTTCAAAACTGATAAGAATCCTCTTTACAGTTCCCATGATTATATCAGAAGCAGAACACTGCTTTTCAACACTGAACAGAATAATAACTTTTCTAAGAATTTGGAAAGACTAAATATGCTTGCAGTGCTTTCAATGGAGAAAAATTTTACTCAGTTATCATCCAGAGATCAAGACGAAGATTAACGATTTTTTCACTCTAGTTAAAACAAGAAAAATAGATTTCATTGTTAGATGAATACATCAAGCTAGAACTGTGGGAATTTACGTAAAAGTAAGTAAAACTCATTTATTCTTTTATTATTTACTAGTATTTTATTCTTTCAGGATTTTATCAAGTTTCTGAATAAATTTTCTTTTCATACATTTATTGGGTTGTATAACAAGATGTTTGTTAATATTTAACTGATGTAGAAAAACATGAGTGACTTCTCTTGACACACATAGAAACAAGGAAAAAGCAACATTAATTAGGGGTCACACAAACACTGAATAACATGCATTACATCCCTTTGACAAGGAACTATTTGCGTCATTATAATTTTTTACTATGTGTACTTGTCATTAAAGTATTCCCTCACCCCCCCCCCCTCCCCTTTTCCCCATCAGTGTTAATGATATAGTCAATTGAATCGCAGTTGTTGCCCTGACTCAGTTAACAACCTGCTTGATGTCTCCACTGAAGTGCCACCCAGTATCACTGCTCTACAGCGGTTGCAATGTGCCTGCACTACGATACAGAAGGGGAGTGAGGTTTGTGTGTCCGCGTTTAATTGTGTGGGTGCTTCATACCAGATGGTGCAGTAAACCTGTGAACTGAAATTGTAGTCAGAATTCCTTCAACATCTAACTTAAAACAGCTTCTTACCTCTGCAAAGCACGTTGTAGGGTCCACTATAGGGTGGCTGTAAAAGCTTACACATGGTGCCGTGTCGAACAAAAACCTGTCTACATTTTGACAACTCACTGAAAACAAATGGATGATGAGACTGCTGTGTCCTCTTTGCTACCGGACGAAGTTACTGTATGTATGACCACATCTTAGTAATGAAGTCCAATGCTTCAATAACATCACTTGGTCTGCTGCCAAAGAATTTGCCCAGTAGGCGGATAGGTTGTCCATATATCCAGGTCAAATACCGTGGCTTCTAAATCCTCCTTTATATATGCACAGATGCCTAGTAGAACAGTGAGTAAGAGTTTCTGTCCAATGCTATGAATTGTGACAATTTAATGATGCCTTCACCTCTGGATGAAATTGTTCCACCAGTCAATTTGTCACTAGTTGGTGTGCTGCAGTTCTCATCCTCTTCGCAGCAAACAGCGTGGTGAGAGCCTTGTACAGGTATGAGTCAAACAGTATGCTCTGATCCATAGTGATTTGTAAAGACAATCCAAAAAGGATGATCCACTCCCATAAAAAGGTGATAGCTACTGTCTCTCCTGTGATATAGGTCATGGGGGAAAACCTCTGGGTCAGCATGTAAATCTGTTAAGAACCTCAAGCAATAGGTAAACCCTCAGATGGTGGTAGATATCCTATTATATCCAGATGTATGTGTTCAGAGTGTCCATTATGCAAGAAATGTACTGAGTGGTGCACGAACATGCAGAGTAATTTTTTTGTGCTGACAGGCGGTGCTATTGATACACTTGTCATGTAAGTGCGTCCAAAATCTGCCACACAAAATCTGGTAGTGCTGCAGATCCCTGGATGTGACGGTTGATGTAATTAAGTGGTAGCTTGTTGGCAGAAACCAGCTGTCACCAATGGGCATACTCTTGGGACTGACACATAACAGTACATGCATACATTTGTTGTTGACAGCTGGATATGCTGTAACTGTAGACCAGAAGGTTGTGCTAAAAGCTCTTAGTAATTTTGGATTGAGTTGTTCTGCTGGTGAAAATGCTTTGTAATCCTTGGTGCTTGCGATCTCTTGGCTGTGAGATAAGGTGTCACCCGGCACATTCCTTTCCACACTGTGTACGATGTTCATCATAAATTGCTCAACGTAAAGTAACTGAAGGAGCTGGTGTGGCAAAGCCTCTTCAGGCCTTTGTTGTTGTGGCAAAAAGTCAAGCACCAGCACACCTGTCAGACACGATAGAGAAGAGATAGCTGTGAGAAGATGTCAGCCAATCACACACTGACCGACTCCTCTCCAGGACGAGAACGTGACAGCAGTGATCCCTACGTGAAGGGGACATAAGTGCTGTGACTGACTGGTGACGGCCCAGTTCAACAGCAGCTTCAAGACCGGCCAGTTCAATAGCAGTGTCAATGCTAGTTACTTCGCTTGTACTGTCTACATAGCACAGATTTGGAATTGTTTGTACTGAAGAAGATAGATTATTTTGTATGTCACCCTTTGTTTGCGACACATCTCTAATTGCAAAAGTTAAGCATTGTAATTATCATTTTGTAATAAAATTCATTACTACGATTTGTTTGAATTGTTTGTCTAGCAAACAGAGTACGCAGGTTTCCTAGACACCACATTTGTCAAAGGGTGTGGGTAAGAGGCTAGTGATCAGTGATCAGGATGAACTGCTGCCCCTCCAGCATGTGTCTAAATTTTTTAGTGGCAGTTTATTCTGCATATAGTTCACAATCATACACGGACCAGTTTTGTTGTGCTGGAGAAAGCTTCCTGCTAAAGAATGCTAACAACCACAGACATTGATTCATCTGCTGTTGCAGCCCTGCACCCACTGCTATTGTGTGAGCACCAATCGTGAGGGCAAGAGGTACTTGCAGAATTGGATGTGTCAACAGTGTGGTGTCTGTGATTATCACCAAATTTATGCATCCCTTGTAGAATTTCATGTAGTGGCTCTGTTAAGAAAGCGTGGTTTCAAATTAAGTGACAATTCATAACACCCACAAACTGAAGTAACTTATGTATTGTTGCCAGCTGGGGATAACTGACTATTGCCTCAACCCTCTTCTGCAGAGACTGTATTCTGTAGGTGTTAATGGTGTGGCTCAGAAACTGCACCTCCGTCACTCTGAAAACATACTGTCTCTGAACTGGACACTATTAACATCTCATTGATGCAAACAAAGCAGAATTCAAAATTGCACGTCATTTCGTCCATAAACCTCGAAAAGTTTGTGCGCCACTACATAGACTGAACGGCATCTGGTGAATTCAAGTCCAAAAGATGTACACATGGCTGTTCTGCGAATATCTTTGGTGTGACCGGTATTTAGCAGTATGCACGCACTAGATCTATCGTAGAGAAGACACATTTACCGTTCACATTATGTGTGAAGTCCTCAATGTGTGACACAGGGTATCTGGGAGCAGCCCAAGGAATAACAATAAGTCTGCTCCGAGTATCAGATGCACCACATCAGCAACTATGAACTGCCATTCAAATGTAAGCCGGAGACTGAGGTTGAGGGTTAATGTTATCTACTCATCGTCTGAATAGTGGCAGCAAACAAATGGTAAATCATCACGACTAGGGCAAAGAAGGCGGGTGGCCAGGTAATCCCACTGCATTTCCATTTCACACAGTGAATTGCACTTCCCTGCCTCTGTACCAAACCATCTAATAATACCAGCATAATTTCGTAGCTGATGGCAGGCGGCAGTGACTTCTTGTTGAGCAACAGTGTCATTGTCAGCTGGTACTGGCAAATCTGCAACTTGTGTAGAGTTTCTCCAGCTGTGCTGGAAGTGATGCAAAAGAGCTGGTATTATCTGGTTGCAGGCTGACAGCCACCACATTTGCAGATGGACACATTTCAACAATGTGATCAGCCATTAGTGCAAGCAGGTCCAATCCTCCCACACAAATCGAATACCTTTTGTGCATCTGATGGCAGGCATGACACCAAATATTTTTCCGAATGTCGTTGCTGACTATGCTATTCACCAATGTTTGCAGATGACGTAGTAACAGTGTGTGATCACCTTGTTCTTCCATCCACAACAATTACTCTCATCTCACTCAATGAATGCATTATTAAGTTTTGTATACCGCTCTGTAGCTGGTGGTGCTGCAAGAATGTTCTGCACTTCAGTGCTCATCACTTTGTTTAGCAATGTGACATAGCTCTACTTGGTCTCATCAGCAGTAACAAGTGACAGCACAAACTGGTTCTCCAAACCAAAGCACCAGATTATGTTGCCAGAATAGAGGCAGTGTGGCTGACTACCATGCTTGCTGGCACCTCATCTGCAGTTGTTGGTGCTGCAACTGGTACAGTCTAATATTTAATGTAAATCATGTTGGAAATATGTTGTGTGACTGTTACACTTTCACACCATACTGCGGGTGAGCCTCGATCACATCACGCGGTGTGGTTGGTCTTACTACTCGTGTTGTATGATTATCTTAGGATCAAATCGGTGTCGCCAAAAAATGTTGGGTCTTATAATGAGATATTCACTCTCAACTTTTAACGAATGTTATATCTTGGGATACACATATGACAATGGAAAACAAAGGATAAACAGTGTTAACTAGAGGTCACACAAACACCAAATAACATGAATTATATATCTCCGACTTTGAACAATCTGTGTCATGATAATTTTCACTATGTGCTCTTGTCACTACATGTTTTTGATTCCTCTTACACAATTTTAAATCAAAGGCAAAAATTTTTTTGGAGCAGCTCCCCAACGAATTTTAGTTACACGGTACCACTGACCACTGGGTTAATATGACACAACGGTATGTCATTCCATCTTCCAAATGATCCTCTGAAGGCACCAGTCAAGCCATGCAGATCAATGCTGTGGCACAAGAGGATGATGGACTAGAGATTTGCTTGCCTGTAGTCTCCCCGCGAATAACCGGTTTGCAGCAGTTCATGTTGACACATCTTGGCCCACAGGCTCCCTTATCAGTGCTGTGGTAGCTGTACAACGAGCCACTTCTGTCCTTACAATATGACAATCCTAGCGGGTGTCTGCTGTGTGGATGTTCGGAACCTTGTCTGCAGGTGTGAGAATGTCCATGTGACCACTGATACCAGTATTGTTGCACAACTGACGCAGCACATCCAACTTTTATGACAATCCTCCAAAAGCACCATCCTGCCACTCAGAAGGCCACCATTTGAACTCTTTCAAAGAAGCGCATTTCACTGTAGGAAGCTTGAGAGTGTGTCAAAAGCATGGTTGCCTGTTTGCTTCACACGTTTGCACCACACTGAGCCTTCTGGCTGTGCACATAGCCTATTAAAGGGTACACAAAGATGGCACTCTGGCAGCTATGCCACTATGTTATCTGCTGGCGGATTATGTCGAAATGATTATCATTAGGCTATATCTACTGTCACCTCAAGTAGCATACACCGTCATCGGCTCAAAACTAAATGTTGTTTTCCCAGGTGTACTAATTTTTTTTTATTTCCGGCAGCTTATTTGAAAACCGAGTATCCTTACTGCACCAAGTGAAAACATTTAAAATGTGTTTTGCATGTCAGGGTAAACAGTACTATGTATTTTATTAGTAGTTCTCTACTTAATCATGAACCAGAGACAGTTTGGACTTGGATTTACAAAGGAAAAGCAAACAGAAATTCAAAAATGCATTTTCTACTGGGGAATAAAACTATAATAAATTCCCTGTGCAAAGGAAAAGATTCCTACAATAAATCGGTTTCAAAACTTTCTTTACAAGTAATGCATACTACACAGTTAAAAGATTACTTAGAGGACGGCAGAGTGGATAATATCACCTACCACATTACAAAACACAATCAGAATGTAATGATTTTACAAGAAAATCATATGCCAAGGTCAATACTGCAGGATAGTAACGGGCTGTCACTTTCCTGATATAAATACTTGTTCACCTTAGAGGATGTTAACTCAAGTTTTTTCAGGTGGGTTAATGGGAGGCCATGAAGACATGTAGCTTCAGTCACATGTTTACTGGCCTCAAGTCAGTTTTCCAAATGAACTGTAGTTAGTTACACGGGGCATAGCAGCATGTTAATGGTCCAGGAGTCACGAGTGGATGTCCTTAGTGTGTGCAGTGATGAAATGTAAAACTGAAACTCGAGTAAAGTGTATGTAAATCGAAGAATATTGTGCACTACAGCAAACTGAGTAAGGCAGTGAAGTTGTTCCAGATACTGGTCTCAAATTTGGGAGGACAGAATTTGCTCTGCTAACTATTCTAAATCATTTCAGCCAAATGACGGACATCATCAAGGCCACTGCTGATCACCTATTCTACCCTCATAATAAGCACACTTATATGATCTGTGTGTCTGTATTTGTTATTTTTGAATTAAAGGAGACTACTCACCTAAAAGCAGAATCATTGACTTGTCGATAGGCACACAAATGAAATACAAACTTGATAGCCTTCGGAGTTATCCTTTGATGAGCTAGAGTAAAACACATGCCCTACACGATGCCAGCTGAACTAACAGTGCCAAAACTATTTTTTGGCAGGTGAATTGGTTGTTGTTGTTGTTGTTGTTGTGGCGGTGGTGGTTGATATGTCAGATGGGGTGGGTAGAGGGACATGGAGGCGTAAGGCAGGGAGAAGAACGGAGGGTGGGTGACTAGCGGTTTGGAGGAGGTGGCTAGTTTGTCGGTAAGCAGCTGGTGGGAAGCACCACACACTGAAGGTGAAATATGATGTTAATTGGGAGGAGGTGATAGGATTGAGGATAGGGGAACTGTTAGGTGTTGTGTGTGGGGATAATGGATTACCTGCAATTGAGACCAGGACCATTATAGGAATGGAGGATGTGTTGTAATGATAACTCCCATCTGTGTAGTTCAGAGAAGTTGGCAGTGGAGGGAAAGATACAGATGGCTCGGGTTGTGAAGCAGCGACTGAAATTGAGCACATTCTGCTCAGCTGCATGTGGTGCCATCGGGTGGTCAACTTTGTTCTTGACAACAGTTTCGCAGTGGCCATTCATTTTGGTGGACAGCTGGCGTGTGGTCGTATCAACATAAAAAGCTGTGCAATGTTTGCAGCAGAGTTGGTGTATGACATGGCTACTTTCACAGGTGGCCTGGATGCCCCTGTGGGGTAGGATAAGCCTGTGACAGAACTGGAGGATGTGTTTGGCAGTGGCCCACTCATCCTGCTGGATTGGTGGTTGGTAGTCATACCTACATAGAAAAGGTTGATATTGGATGACAAGGGGACACTCCTTTGTAACTGATGCTTGGGCGTGGTGGGAGGACTGGGAGTGTGCTACGATATGGCATGAGACATCTACTTATGGACTAGGTGTAGGGGACATTGTCTGTATATGAGGACATTTGTGAGGCATTCAACACACTGGGAAACGAAGTTCTTGACACTGAAGATACACTGGCTAGGCTTTATAGAAGGGATTTTTTGGTGTGGAAAGAATGGCACTTGTCAAAATGCTGGTACTGTGGGTGGTTAGTGCGTATACTGTGGACAGAGATGTGGATGGAGCCATCAGAAAGGAGGCGAGTTGGGTAGAGGAGGACCATGTGAGGAGGGTGGGAGAAGAGGTGTTGAGGTTGTGAATAAATGTGGATAATATGTCTTGGCCCTGAGTCTAGATCACAAAGATATTATCAATAAAACTGAACCAGACTAGGGGTTTGAAATTTTGGGAGGCTAAGGTTTCATCTTGATACCTACATGGCCCATAAACATGTTGGCATAGGAGGGCACCATGTGGATGGCCACGGCTGTGCTGCTGGTTTGTTTGTAAATCTTCCCTTGTCTGAAGGATGTTGGGATATAAGAGTGGAAATTCCTTTAGTAGGAGCACAATAGCCAGCTACAATGCAGTGTCCAGGATTGCCCAGTTTGTGGATTATGGGGAGCATGTAGAAGGTGGGTGTGCAGGGAGGTGGGTGTGCAGGGTGGTGGTTGAGTGAGGAGTGTGGTATCACAGTCTGATACCACCCTCACCAGTGTCTCACAGTTGCCAACAGAAACGTTTCAGACAGACGCTGACAGCAGTCGTGTGGGGACCTGGGAGGTCAATTATGGCACGCCTGCTGAGCTACACCTTCAGCAGTTCCAACTATGAGCATCCTCTGCTGCTATGATACAGGGTGGGCAGCAGCAGCTACACTGCCAGTCTCAGTCACAGTCTTCGACAGCCGCCATTCTCAGACAGCCTTCGACAGTTCGCTTGTGCACGAATATGCTTGTGAAGTAAAGATATCTACAGAACCGCATATGAATATTGGCACCCCTCGTCTTACACTTGCATGACTGTTACTTGGTGTCATTTATGCGGCAGTCCTGAAGAGGATGTGACTCGAACGTAGAACCTGGCTTCCTAATGAAACAATACCAAATTAATGGCTGTCGGTACAGTATTATTACAGTTCATCGACCAGCCTCTGTGAACTACATCACGACAGTAGTGGAGCCCTTACCTGCTGAGATGATGATCAGATCTGGATCTGTTTTCAAGCTGTGTATGGCTATTAAATTCTGGCGATAGGTTATCGTTTTTAGGAAGAGACCTGAAGAGGAATGGTGAGGCTAAGTTGGAAGTAAGGAATTCTTGGAAGCTGACTAGGAAGTGGTCAGTTAGGGTGGTGGGGGTGGCAAGGTGGAGTGATGGTGATATGAATTGGCAGAGGCATTGTTCGATATTGGGATTAGGTTGGCTAAGGTTGGAGGGATTGGTGGCAAAGAAGTGTTTCAAATGTAGGGACTGGGAGGAAGAGGAAATCTTTGACATATTCAGCATGGTTGAAACTGGTTGTAGGGCTGAAGGTTACGTGTTCTAGAAGAACAGAAACTTTTGGATCCTGGGTTTTGTGGGTTGTCGGGTGGAAGTTTTGGAGGAGGTGGTAAATTAAAGGGGTCAGCTACGCACAATCTGGGTGTTATGAGCTGTTGACGAGGGGCTTCACTGTGAGTAAGATGTTAACAGGTTGGACAATTAATGGATGTGGTGCCTGGAATACTCTTCCAGGCGTTTGAGTGCAAGTGTTTCTTTTTCAAAGATTTTGTTTATGTAGTAAGGACGGTGTAGCAACACTATCTTGTTGTGGGAGTAGAGGTGGCTCTAGGATGCCTGTGCCATAGGGAGGTGCTTTTGCAGTGTAAGGTTAGTTAGGAATAGGGGAACTGGCAGAAACTGAAAAGATGAAGGTCATTCTGAAATGAGAGGCGTAATTAGACAAGAGGATTTTTACGGTTAGGCCATTTGGAAGGGACTCCACAGTCGAGTCAGCATTTAAAGCAGAGGATGTAGGACAGGGTTTTAGCCAGGGAAAGGGATACTTTTCTGAACTACAGAACGGAGATAGAGCAGTGTCCTTTGGAGTGGGGGTGACGTTAGCAAACAGGAAGTGGGTGAGTGTGAGCGTTAGGTGGTTGTAAGGAGAACCGGATAGTACAGGGTGTGTTTGTGGAGTGAAATGGGAAGAAACTGTGCTGGGAGCAATAGGATGGTTTTGTGGTGTGACGATATCATGCCTGGATTACTATCACACGTAGGAAAGGAGGAAACCCCCTCATGCCCATGGCTTTGCTACTATCTAACACTACCTCTCCCAAAGTCCTTCTGACTCCAAACCCATCTCATTCCTTCTACACCTTACCAGCTTATCCTGGGCCACAACTACTTTTCCTTTGAAGGAAAGGTTTACAGACAAATCTGCGGAAAAAAAAGTCTGGTTCAGGTTCACTGATATGAACTGGACTCGGGGCCAGGACACCCTGTCCACATTCCTTCACAACCTCAACAACTTTCCTCCCATCCACTTCACGTGGCCCTCCTCGTCTTAACACACCACCTTCCTGGAAGTTGACCTCCACCTTCCTAATGGCTCCATCCACACCTCTGTCCACATTAAGCCAATTAAACACCAACAGCACCAGCATTCTGACAGCTGCCAACCCTTCCACAACAAAAAATCCCTGCAATAAAGCCTAGCTCCCTGTGGACAATGGACCTGCAGCGAGGCGACCTCCCCTCCTCAGTATGCTGAGTGCCTCTGAAGGCCTTCACAGATAGGCAGAACTCTTCAAACCTAGTTTAAAAACAAATTATCCATGTCACATCCTCACTCACCCCCTATCCTCCCACCAGCCCCGGAACTATCACCCAGTATGATCCTGGAATGGAACAACAGGACCATATCCTTCACCAAGGCTTTATCTCTTATCCTGCCCTGAAATGAGAGACATCCTACCCGAGACCCCTTCCCACTCTTCCTATAGGCATTTTCTGTTGCCCACCCTACATACACAACATTCTAGCCCATCCATATGCCATATCCACTCCCACCCCTTGCCATAGAGGTCATTTCCCACGGTGAAAGACCTGCTCAATCCACCCACCAAGCTTCTCCTGCTCCAGTCCTGTAATGGACTTATCCTACCTCATAGAGGTATCCAGGACACCTGTGAATGTAGCCATATCATATACCAACTCTGCTGCAAACAACGCACAGCTTTTTACGTCAATATGACCACAAACCAGCTGTCCATCAGAATGAATGGCCACTGCTAAACTGTTGCCAAGAGCAAAGCCAACCACCTGATGGCACCACATGCAGCTGAGCAGAAAATGCTCAATTTCAATGGCTCATCATAATCTGAGCCATCTGGATCCTTCCCTCCACCACTAGTACTTCTGAACTACACAGATGTGAGTCATCATTACAACACATCGTCTGCTCCTGTAATCATCCTGGCCTCAATCTCGTGTGACACACTGGCCTCACGCCCTCCACCCAACTGTTTCTCCTTCTTGTGTCCTGTCACCCCCTCCCATTTCTTGTCCCCACATTGTCGTACAGCGTGTGCCACTTCCCACTGCTTTCTACGATTATCCCAGGCCATATACCTGCCACCCCTCCTTTGTACATTCTTAGCCAGCAATCTGGCCACTTCCCTTCGAGCCACTAGCCACCTGCCCCCCCCCCCCCCCTCCCTCTGTCTCCCTCTCCTTCTACCCACCCCACCCCACCTCACCCGAAACTATTCCCATTACAACCAGCCCAACTGCCAAAAAATAGCATTGGTACTGTTAGTTTACCTTGTCAACTCTTAGAGCTAGCAAACTTTCTTTCCATTTGTGTGCCTTAGAACAACAACACAAAACTTCTGCTTTTCGGTAAGTGGTCTCCTTAATTTAGAAGTATTTACATTCTACAAGAACTTTTCCACAACATTTTGAACTGTTTATTTTCATTCTATTATGATAAATATTATCACTGTGAGATGATCCCTGGATGAATAAATTAATCAAATCACACATTAATACAATTTTTAACTGTCAAGAAACTTCTCACAATTAGGCATTTCATCATCATCAGGCTATGACCTAATTAAATGTCACCATGTGGCCAATTGCTCTGTGCCCAGCGATCTTGCCACAAGTACTCGCTTGCATGCCACAAGTACTTGTTTCGTGACAAAAGGGGTGTCTTCGGCATTGAGAGTAGAAAGCACAAATACAATTAATTTAGTTTCGGAAAGGCTCACGCAGAGTTTGTGTGTTTTTGCTTGGTGGAAACATCTGCCTGTTATCAGAAATTGACTGCAAAGTTAAAAGAAGAAAGAAAAGAAAAAAGATCTCTTAATAAAATTTATAGAAAATGATTTATACATGAGAAATACCACTATCTTTATTCAAAGCTTCAGAGACAAGAAAGACCATTGGGTCCTTCATGGAAAGTGTTTGAAATTTTAAAGCACGGAGGGTTTAAAAAATACACAATATCAATAATAATAATAATAATAATAATAATAACAACAATAATTATATCTGCAAAAGGGCGAGCTTCCATACTGTTGTCAAAGTTTGGACAGAAAGATTAGAAAAAAAGCCTCCCAAATCTGGTAGTATGTACTATAACTAAACTTTGTTTCTGTGTTATTGTCTATTTCTGGCTCATATTATAAATTCTGAGTAGTTGATGTAGGTGCTTATGGAAAAGAAAGTGACAGTGAGCTACTGAGAAAAACAGATTTTTCAGAGAGACTGCAGTTGCTACTGGAAGAATAGCTACCAATTTCTGACATTGTTGCACCTTACATATTTTTGGGAGATGAAGCATTTCCCCTCACCCACAGAGACAGTCACAAGGTAACAACTAAAATGTTATCCAACCATTATCAGTGTCAAGAGTTTCAGTATAATGTATTTTCGGAATAACTGCTTTCAAGTTTTGGACTCTGAAATAAAATGAGAAACTATATACCAGTCTGAAACATTTCTAAATATAGTGGCATCAAGAGGAAATAATCTCAATCAGTGCAGTTATTGCTGCAAGAACGAAATTTTTTGCTTATTTCTTTACTAATATATAAATAACATTGGCTGGAGTACCTCAACAGTGAATATGATTTTGTTAAGATATGAAATGTTTGTAATAAATATTGGTGGTGAAAATAAATTCCTCTGAACGTGGATACTTGCCATAGTTCAAGATTCTTACAAAATTGCCATCCACTCCTTGTCGGATTTGAGACAATTTTTATAATTTTCATTTGTCTTACGCACACAGCTGGATGTGAGCATACTTGTAGAATTAAATGCTATTCCGAAATCATGGAATTTTGGTTACTCATTGTGTACTAGTCACAACACAACATTTTATTTCCTGTCACGTTACTCGTACGAAATGCACGCGCAACCCATTAAACATGACACGTTGTCTACTTGTGCGTGTTCGAATTATAGTTGTCGGTAGGAGTGTGATGCACAATAGACGCTGAACCACTCGATCTACTTCAGTCTCCTACCAGGACACTTACAGCTTCTCCTTTAATTTGTCTTTACGGTCATACGAGAAAGCAACTACAATTGATTGTCAAATGCCGATCACCCTCTTGCACGCTTTACCAAGCTCACATTTATAGTGAATCTCTCATCCAGCACAGAGTCCCAAGTGATTAAAAAAAGCACATGTTACTCCAAAGTAAAAGAATGGACCTGCAAGATTACAGACCAATATCCCTACATTCTGTTTGCTGTAGAATGCTTGAACATGTTCTCAGTTCAAATATAATGAAATTTCTTGAGACTGAGAAGCTCATGGTTTTAGGAAGCACTGTGTGTGTGAAACTCAGCTTGCCCTTTTCTCACATGATATACTAAGAACTATGGATGATGGGCAGCATGCTGATTCTATATTTCTAGATTTCCGGAAAGCATTTGACACGTTGCCCCATTGTGGGCTGTTAACTGAAAAACAAGCATACGGAATAAGTTCATAGCTACGCGAGTGATTTGAAGACTTCTTAAATAACAGAACCCCGTATGTTGTCCTTGACGGCAAGTTTTCGTCAGGGACGTGGTAGGGAGTGCCCTGGGGAAGTGCGATAGGACCGCTGTCATTCTCTGTATACATAAATGATTTGGCTGACACAGTGGGCAGCAATCTGCAGTTGTCTGCTGACGATGCCACGGTGTACGGCAAGGTGTTGAAGTTGAGTTGACTGTAGGCAGATACGAGATGATTTAGACATAATTTCCAGTTGGTGTGATGAATGGCAGCTAGCCCTAAATGAGAAAAAATTTAAGTTAATGTGGATGAGTAAGAAGATCAAATGTATAATATTCAGATGCAGTGTTACTAGTGTCCTGCTTGACATAGTCAAGCCGTTTAAATATCTGGGTGCAACATTGCAAAGTGATAGGAGGTGGAACGAGCATGTGAAAACTGTGTTAGGGGAGATGAATGCTCAACTTCAATTTATTGGGAGAATTTTAGGAAGAGTTTGTGACGAAGCAAGCTGGGATCTCTTTACTTTCTCTCTTGTTTTGCCACCTGCCTCCTCAAATACGTTTTTTTTTTTTTTTCTTTTTTTTTTCAATCTTCCCTAATTACCATTAACAAGCATGAGTATAATCTGCATTTCCATAAAAAAGAAAGGTTGGTCCTCAGTCTTAAAAAATATAGCACCAGATCTAATTTTGTGCTTGGTTTTGTGTATGTAATTAATTTCCTGATTTATTTTGACTATTCCTAGTTAATATCTTTTGTTATAGGGTGAAATCAGTAATTGTTCCGTGGCTTAAATGCTATTGTTGACTTATACACACATAGAAATAGTTTACTACTTATAAACATTTGGACAAAGAACTACTAGGATTCTTAAAGGATTTATTTGGCTCTATTTGTAAACATATTAGCAAAGCCAGCCCTTAATTAATTCCAAAATAATTACTCCATTTGTCAAAAGCACTGTTTGCTTACATATATCTGTTAATTTCATTATTTAAACAAATAATTCGACCTATCTTTGTGGTAGAAGGAACTGTTAAGGAGGAGGAATGATTCGATGTATCCAGTTAATTGAATGACTTATGTTTTAAATGTAATTTCCGTAACTTGAACATCAAATAGTGTATAGTTTCAGTGCCTATTATTGCGAGGGTATATAAAGGACCGATTTTTGGCCCCAGTCAGTTAATCCACAGTCGATTTTCAGACGGGAAGTCTGTATCAGTTAGAGTAACACTTATGCATTAACTTAACAGTGGAATTAGTGTAACACCACCAGGCCATGTGTTAAAACAATGACAGTGTCTGTTCAATTGAAAAATAGAGTCACAGGTACCTTATTATTCTGCAAGAACTGAACTGTGTGGTTCTGTATTTACTGCTTACAGATGTTCAACAGCAAACTATTGCAGCAGTTTGCTGAACTTTGCCTGCAAACTAATTATGAGGCTTATTAAAGTTAACCAACAGAGAACTGGCCATATAACTGTGTAATGTTGGAGGGAGGGGGGTTGCGAACAGTGACAGTAAAGAACTTTGAAATGCAACTATCGGCTACATCATTTACAGTAGCCAGTGTTGAACGTCCACCCTCTACTGTATTTACTCAAATCTAAGCCGCACCTGGAAAATGAGACTCGAAATCAAGGAAAAAAAAAAAAAAAAAAAAAAAAAAAAATTCTGAATCTAAGCCGCACATGAAATTTGAGACTCGAAATTCAAGGGGAGAGAAAAGTTTTAGGCCGCACCTCCAAATCGAAAAAAATTGGTCCATTTTAATATGAGACACAATTTAGATCGAATGACGATACAGCTACAGTAGTTTGGTTCGAGTCGTAAGCTTTGCAGTTAAGCTTTACCAGGTAGCCATTGCTATGCGTCAGGCGCTCCGTCCGTATTTATACGGGTACCCTTCCATTTTCACGTGCTCGTCTGGTTTGAATTGATTGCTTATTTTTCGTCGATCTCATAAGTGCCGTTCTCTTTGTTATAGGTGTTTATGTCACTCTAAGCTGAAAATGCATTACTGTATTGTGTCAAGCATTGTTTGTCGCATTCTGATAATGAGTGTTTACGGCCTGTCGCCGCTCGCGGCATGGCTTACTTTTATGCGCGCTACTGCCGCTTACAATGGAAGACGGGGGAGGGGGGGGTGGGGGGTGGGGGGAGGAACTTTCTTTGATAATGATCAACAAGAACCAAATAATAGACTGTGTATGATAGAAGATGTTCTGAATGAGAGTTTAGCAAAAATTTTTCTCCGTTTTAAAATGTTTGCATACGCCTCTTTAGTACATTACATTCTGCACAGAAATTAGAGTCATCTTAGATTTAAAAATCTAGTCAATTGCCGTGCTTCATTTCTGACTGTATCACTATTAGGCATAAGAATAATACGAATATAAACATGACATGATATGTATATTCTTCCGCGTTTGCTGTTGTCTCACTCTAGTTTCGTAGTTTATTAGGCAGACAGGATTTAAATGAGATAGCGGCAAACACGAAAGAATACATGGCAAAATGTTTATATCCGTATTATTCTTATGGTGAAGAAAATACTGCATTTGAGTCACAATTCATGGAAGTTCCTATTAGCAACCATCTCTTCTCACAGGTATGAAAAAATTCAGAATGTAGAGTTGGCCATATTGACAAACATCCCAAACAGTCTTGCCAGTCGGATTTTCGTAGTACAATGATATGCTGCTACATTCAAAGATGAACAACACGGAATTTGTATTTACTTCGTTGGATAATGTATGAAAATGCAGTCGTCGAAAACTCGGGGCGGAGAAAAAAGCTCGTCTTCCACCTTTTTTTAATTTATTTACTGACGCAGAGGTTTTGGCGCCAGTATTTATCTTTGTGCCTGCATTGCAAGCCTTTGTAGCGCTACATATATTCGACGGCAGAAGTTGCGGCGGCACCTACCAACATTTTTCAGAACTTCCGCTTACTTTGCACTCGATTCTAAGCCGCAGGTGGTTTTTTAGATTACAAAAACCGGAAAAAAAGTGCGGCTTCAATTCGAGTAAATGCGGTATTTTTCAGCCAGTATAACAATGCAGTATATCGACACCAACAGCTATCAATGAAGAAATAAAGCAGGCGAATGTCACAAGTGGTTTCACCTATGAAGGAGACTGCGTCTAGGATGCTGGTGTGACCCATTCTTCAGTACTGCCTGAGTGTTTGGGATCTGTAGTAAGTTGGATTGAATTAAGACAGCAAAGCAGTTCAGAGGTGGGCTTCTAAATTTGTTACTGGTAGGTTCGATCAACACATAAGTATTATGTAGATGTTTCTAGAATGAAATTTTCACTCTGCAATGGAGTGTGCGCCGATATGAAACTTTTCTGGCAGATTAAAACTGTGTGCCGAACCAAGAGTCGAACTCGGGACCTTTGCCTTTCGCAGGCAAGTGCTCTGCCGACTGAGCTACCCGCGTACCGCCGGTACTGGCAGAATTAAAGCTGTGAGGACGTGTGGTGAGTCGTGCTTGTGTGCTCAGTCAGTAGAGCACTTGCCCGTGAAAGGCAAAGGTGCCGATTTCCAGTTTCGGGTCTGACACACAGTTTTAATCAGCTAGGAAGTTCCATTATGGAGATGCTTTAGGAACTTACTCGTATAAGGGAATCACTGAATGGAAAGCAACATTATTTTCGAGAAACATTACTGAGAAAATTTACGAGAACCAGCATCTGAAGCTGACTGCCAAATGTTCTCCTGCCGCCAAGGATCACAAAGATAAGATACGAGAAATTAAGGCTCATACGAAGGCATAAAGACAGTCGCTTTTCCCTCGCCCTGTCCGCAAGTGGTACAGGAAAGGAAATGACTAGTAGTTGTCTACCCTCTGCCACACACCGTATGGTGGCTTACAGAGTACCTATGTAGATGTAGATGTGATTTTTGTCCAAGATTGAAGTTAATGGGGCATTAAACTCTGGTGTACCTAAATTTTCCTGTTTACGTCATTCCAAATGTGCACTTAAAATGGGAACTGGGCTGATAAGAGAAAAAGAGAGTGACAACTCACAAAAGAAGAATGATGGACTATAAGAGGCACATTTAGAATACAATGAATGTCCGAGTGCCATCACTTCACTTTACCTGCACATGCTGGACTGAGTATAATATATAGGAAGTTGGTATATGGTGCATCTTGCGCAATGCTGCAAATCTTTGAGCAAGTACGTAAATTAGGATTACAATGACAGCTCCACCGTAGAATTACAGTCCATATAAGTATAAACACATTTTTCTTCCGAAATATCACACTGTTAATTGCAAAGAGTTTATTCAATAAATTAGTCTTGCAACTATATGATGCTTTTTCAATATCACAGCATTAGAAATCTGTCATACAGCAATCATTATAAAGGGAGAGAGACAAATTTCTTTCAACATAGTCTGGGAAATTTGTTAATAAAAATATCTTTGGTATAGCATGGAATTATGAAATAAGAAAACACAAACACATTTAGGAACTATTCATAAATACCAAGGGGGCCACAAATGCCACACATCTTTTTCATACTGGAAATATCAGGTAAGCAGTTGTGAGCAATCGACTAAAGACAATGGATGGATTTCATTTAGTTCCAATATTATGGACGTATAATAATGACAAGCCTCAGCAGCATTAAATTATAGGGGAGGGGCACAATAGATAAGTATAGATCATAAGGGAGTCAAAATGGAACATCCCTTTGAAAAAATGTGAAAAATATTAGGAACTACAACCAATTTTTGCAGCATTCTGGACACCTAAGACCATATATTGCATTGGCCCTTAGCACTCCAAAAGTGTGCCAATTTATGCCAGGTTTAAGATGTACTTTGCATTACCGAGTATAAAAATGTCATATAATATTGTTATTTAAACTATCGACAGGGCGTGTATGATTATTAAGTATTATAGCATAAACAGCCATTAAAACTATTTCAAATGGAATCTTTTTCCAAACTAAGTAAAAGCTTCATTCAGTTGGTAGAGTGAAACGGTAAAAGACAGACAGTTTTCCTAGTACTGGAAGAATCACCAGACAATTAGTCGAACAAACACTCACAGGTACAACTTTGAAAATAAAGTTCCTAGGAGAAGTTTCCAAACCCTTCAGAATTAACAGCTCTCACCGATTCTCTTGAATCTGGTCTTAGACAAGGTCATAAGAGATTGAGATAAAGAACTAACAGAGGAAAACATCAAAGAAATCCATCTAGGATGGGGAAGAGGAAGATTTGAGGTGAAATTTCTCGCTTTTGCTGACAATACTGCAGTAATTTCTGAGGATAAAACAGATGCAAAGATGATGATACAAACACTTTATGACATTGCAGATAAACCAGATTATGAATATCATACGAGAGAATGGAATACACTGAAAATGAAAAAACAGAGAAAAATACATAAGAAGATAACATAAAAAACATCAAAAAAGTTAATAATTTTATGTATTTGGGTGAATGGATACAACGCAATGGATTAGGTAACACCACCAGTTACGAAAGAGTGAAGAAAATATAATTAGCATATACTCGTACCCAAAACCGATATTATATAAGATCAGAATCATTGCAGGAAAAAATTAAACACTACCCAACAATAATTAAACCAGAAGCACTTTACAGATCTCAATGCCTAACATTGAACAAAAGGGGCGAACAAAAAGAACTGGAAAAGAAAGAGAGGAAAACACTCAGAAAAATTTTAAGAGCACAAAAGAACAAAGATAACCGGACGAAGAGGAAAAATGGAGGTCAATACAGACAGAGACAAAGAAACAATCGCACACACTAAAGAGGGGAATAAAGTTTTACAGTCAGAATAAATGACAACAGGGTAATAAACAAAATTTTTAATTTCATTTCCAAACTAAAAAACACCACAGGATGGCTGGAAGAGACAAGAAGGGACTTGAGGAAACAATTTCACAGAAAACACCAAACAGGACAGGTAATGTTTCAGGCTCCTGATCAATACCGCAAAATTTCCTATCCAACAACAAAATTCACAACCTAAGAGAGAGATGCCAAATGAACAGAGGCAGTCCATCAGCCAATGCATGAAGAAGTTCTAGGAAGATGTTAAAAAGGAAGTACTTTTGTCTTAGGTTCTAAGCAGCCTATAAATGGCCAAATTCTGTAATAACACACACACACACACACACACACACACACACACACACAAATGGCATTTACAGCATTATCACTTTTTAACACCGTATGGGGGGGGGGGGGGGGGGGGCGCTTCGTATAAGATTGCTTATTGTGACTTCTTGTTTTTGTTACAATTTTGATGAAATATGTCAGCTATAATACATCATGTTCATTTTTGTTTCTAATGTATTTTGGGATTGCTAACAACAATGCAACACTTAATTTCAAACTCTTGTTTTTTGAAGATTGTTGGTTTCAAATCAGGCATTAAAAGGAAAGAATTGTCAAATGCGAAATATTTATGCCCACCTCACATATAAAAAGCAAACAAAGAAAACTGATTACCTTAAGTTGGGCAGTTTAACCTTAAATTGTCTGATTAAAAAACTAAACAAGACTGCCTTTGCTGTGATTGTAGAAAAAATAAAATCCAATTTGTGTTTTTTTTTTTTTCTTTCTTTTTTCCTTTTCTTCAAAGTACAGAAGTGGAATAACCGTGTATTTGTTACTGATGTTTTGTGGTTGTTTGTGTTAAGACATTTTCAATATGTTAAGTACAGTGCATCACATTTGTACAACATTTTAAAGAGAAACCTAGGAGAAAGTGTAGGCCTTCATGTAATGTATGTATAGAATACTGTCTTTTCATTTTGCTATTGTTGACTAATTTTTGCAATACAGTAACTGAAACAAAGTTGTCATTCATGACAATTATAGTATACAGCGCTTAAGAGCAAGTTTTAAACTTGCTCAACATTTTATGTCATTCATTATCCACGAACACTTTCAACACAAAGTTGTTAGGCAGGTACTCAGCCATATCGGTAACTTTTCCTTTAGGAGTGGTCGGTTTCCTGTCCGGTTAAAGTACTCGGTAGTGAAGCCACTTTATAAAAAGGGAGACATTGATAATGTTGACAATTTTAGACCTATTTCGATGCCATCGGTGTTTGCTAAAGTTATCGAGAAGGTTGTATATACAAGGTTACTGGAGCATTTAAATTCACATAATTTGCTGTCAAATGTTCAGTTTGGTTTTAGAAATGGTTTAACAACTGAAAATGCTATATTCTCTTTTGTCTGTGAGGTTTTGGATGGATTAAATAAAAGGTTGCGAATGCTAGGTGTTTTCTTTGATTTAATGAAAGCTTTTGACTGTGTTGACTACAAAATATTACTGCAGAAGTTGGACCATTATGGAGTAAGGGGAGTAGCTTACAATTGGTTCGCCTCTTTCTTTAAGAACAGAAAGCAGAAGGTAATTCTCCGCAATATTGAGAGTGGTAGTGATGTTCAGTCCCAATGGGGCACTGTTAAGTGGGGCGTTCCCGAAGGGTCAATGCTGGGGCCACTGCTGTTTCTTATTTACATAAATGATATGCCTTCTAGTATTACAGGTGATTCAAAAACATTTCTGTTTGCTGATGACACCAGCTTGGTAGTGAAGGATCTTGTGTGTAATATTGAAACAGTATCAAATAATGTAGTTCATGAAATAAGTACGTGGCTTGTGGAAAATAATTTGATGCTAAATCACAGTAAGACTCAGTTTTTACAGTTTCTAACTCACAATTCAACAAGAACCGATATTTTGATCAGACAGAATGGGCATATTATAAGCGAGACAGAACAGTTCAAGTTCCTAGGCGTTCGGATAGATAGTAAGCTGTTGTAGAAAGCCCACGTCCATGATCTTGTTTAGAAACTAAATGCTGCTTTATTTACCATTAGAACAGTATCTGAAATAAGTGACACTTCAACACAAAAAGCAGTCTACTTCGCATATTTTCATACGCTTATGTTGTATGGTATTATTTTTTGGGGTAATTCTTCTGATTCAAAAAGGGTATTTTTGGCTCAAAAATGGGCTGTTCGAGCTATATGTGGTGTAAGTTCGAGAACCTCTTGTCGACCCCTATTCAATAGTCTGGGAATTCTGACACTGCCCTCACAGTATATATTTTCTTTAATGTCGTTTGTTGTTAGCAATATTTGCCTATTCCCAAGAGTTAGCAGCTTTCACTCAGTTAATACTAGGCAGAAAGCCGATCTGCATGTGGAATGCACTTCCTTGACTCTTGTGCAGAAAGGAGTGCAGTATTCTGCTGCATCCATTTTTAATAAGCTACCACAAGAACTCAAAAATTTTAGCAGTAGCCCAAACTCTTTTAAGTCTAAACTGAAGAGTTTCCTCATGGCTCACTCCGTCTATTCTGTTCGAGGAAGAGCTAAAAAATTAAGCAAATTCCAGTGTTACATTGTTGATTTTCTTTATTTAAACTTACGACTTGTCACCTGAATATGTTTTTTTATATTTCATTTTATCTGTTTCTAATATTGTGTTATAATTTCATGTATTGACTCGTCCCATGACCGTGGAGACTTCTCCTTAATTTGGTCCCACGGAACAATAAATAAATAAATAAAATAAAAAAATAAAACAACTGATGACTTTACATTGTTGCTATTTCTTTCTTCACTTGCTAAAGGTTTTTACATTTTTCTGGCATTTTATTGTTGTACTTACTGCTCAAGCATAAGAAAAATTCCTCTTCAGTTCCTCTCCACAAATGCTGTATTGTAAGTACCGCAGGTGTACTGTATTTCTGCTATTTTTTAAAGTGTTAACACTCTAGCAGCCTAAAACTTACAAATACGAATTTTTTTTTTTAATCAGAAAACAGAGCAAAACACGGTTTGTGTGACTATTTGCTATTACAACCACAAACCGTTGGTTCCTTTGATGTCATTATAACCTGTTGTTTTGACTCTCTCTCTCTCTCTCTCTCTCTCTCTCTCTCTCTCTCTCTCTCTGTGTGTGTGTGTGTGTGTGTGTGTGTGTGTGTGTGTGTGTGTGTGTGTTTTTTTAAGAAAGTGAAAATAATCCACCTGGAAACACAATGTATTTCATAATTAAAGTACAGACCTATGCTTTTAAAGCATGTAGAACACTGGAAACCTATTACTTTACAAGAACACTCTCCAAACAGTTACACTGTGAAGTTTTCTTTTACTGAGTAAGGTGGACAAAGCCTCAATGGGTAAATTTCTAATTTTGAATAAACCTCACTGTAGGGAAGAAACAAGGAAAAATAACATGTTTAGAACTTAATAGAATATATATCTAAAAACAAAGATGATGTGACTTACCAAATGAAAGTGCTGGCAGGTCAACAGACACACAAACATACACACAAAATTCAAGCTTTCGCAACAAACTGTTGCCTCATCAGGAAAGAGGGAAGGAGAGGGAAAGAGGAAAGGATGTGGGTTTTAAGGGAGAGGGTAAGGAGTCATTCCAATCCCGGGAGCGGAAAGACTTACCTTAGGGGGAAAAAAAGGATGGGTATACACTCGCACACACACACATATCCAAGCAGACTGCTTGTGTCTGTATATGTGTGGATGGATGTGTGTGTGTGTGTGTGTGCGAGTGTATACCCGTCCTTTTTTCCCCCTAAGGCAAGTCTTTCCGCTCCCGGGATTGGAATGACTCCTTACCCTCTCCCTTAAAACCCACTTCCTTTCGTCTTTCCCTCTCCTTCCCTCTTTCCTGATGAGGCAACAGTTTGTTGCGAAAGCTTGAATTTTGTGTGTATGTTTGTGTGTCTGTCGACCTGCCAGCACTTTCATTTGGTAAGTCACATCATCTTTGTTTTTAGATATATTTTTCCTACGTGGAATGTTTCCCTCTATTATAACCATATCATTAATATAATATATGTTATACTTAGGTCAGTTTACAAAACAGCTGATAAATTCCTATAAACTAAGCATTCTACTCTGGGTTGCCAGGTGTTGGGATTTTGAACCAACTGTTCGATATTTCGGGCCCATTTTCTGTACTGAAGTACGAGTGATTTGCTATTTTTAGAATTCCATCAAAATCACTAATTTATTTATTGACAAAATAAAATCAAGAAAAATGTGGTGTGCTGTTGCCAGTTGCCGCGTGATGCATTTATGAACTTAACTGGCCATCGTCTGTCATTTTCTTTTTCTCCATTCAGCTGCCACCTCCAAACTACATTGCACATCTGTTAATTAGTCAAACTGCAGAGTTGAACACAGTTACATTTTGATTTTACTGTGTACAATATGTCATAAGCATATCTAACTTAGAGATACGTACAAGCATCAAAGGTAGTGGTATTGAAGAAGATACTGATGCAGATAGTTTATGTGAAGAGATCAGTAAACTAAATAAAACTTACGAATTATCACAAAGTGAAGCAAAGCTTCTATGTTTACAAACTCATTTCTGCGGTTAAAGTTAACAAAAGGTGATAAATGAAAAGCACCAGTTTGCTTTTGTTCTACAATATTACTTTTATTGTTAACCGGTTTTCGGCTTACAAGGACATCTTCAGACATCATTCTTTAGTGCATTGGCAACTATATATTTTGCAGTGGTGTCTTTGCATATTCAATATCTACTTTCATAACATAGCAAAAGGTCATTGAAAGCTGTAATTAGCAATAATCAATATAATTTTTTATATTTACTACATGTTTTATTGTTTTCACCCTCAGACTTCAGCTCAGCAAATCCTTCAGCAAGGCAATGTTCTGTAATTTTGAGAGCTGAATATATATATATATATATATATATATATATATATATATATATATATATATACCAGATGGCAGTTATAAGAGTCGAGGGACATGAAAGGGAAGCAGTGGTTGGGAAGGGAGTAAGACAGGGTTGTAGCCTCTCCCCGATGTTGTTCAATCTGTATATTGAGCAAGCAGTAAAGGAAACAAAAGAAAAATTCGGAGTAGGTATTAAAATTCATGGAGAAGAAATAAAAACTTTGAGGTTCGCCGATGACATTGTAATTCTGTCAGAGACAGCAAAGGACTTGGAAGAGCAGTTGAATGGAATGGACAGTGTCTTGAAAGGAGGATATAAGATGAACATCAACAAAAGCAAAACAAGGATAATGGAATGTAGTCTAATTAAGTCGGGTGATGCTGAGGGAATTAGATTAGGAAATGAGGCACTTAAAGTAGTAAAGGAGTTTTGCTATTTGGGGAGCAAAATAACTGATGATGGTCGAAGTAGAGAGGATATAAAATGTAGGCTGGCAATGGCAAGGAAAGCATTTCTGAAGAAGAGAAATTTGTTAACATCCAGTATTGATTTAAGTGTCAGGAAGTTATTTCTGAAAGTATTCGTATGGAGTGTAGCCATGTATGGAAGTGAAACATGGACGATAAATAGTTTGGACAAGAAGAGAATAGAAGCTTTCGAAATGTGGTGCTACAGAAGAATGCTGAAGATTAGATGGGTAGATCACATAACTAATGAGGAAGTATTGAATAGGATTGGGGAGAAGAGAAGTTTGTGGCACAACTTGACCAGAAGAAGGGATCGGTTGGTAGGACATGTTCTGAGGCATCAAGGGATCACCAATTTAGTATTGGAGGGCAGCGTGGAGGGTAAAAATCGTAGAGGGAGACCAAGAGATGAATACACTAAGCAGATTCAGAAGGATGTAGGTTGCAGTAGGTACTGGGAGATGAAAAAGCTTGCACAGGATAGAGTAGCATGGAGAGCTGCATCAAACCAGTCTCAGGACTGAAGACCACAACAATACATATATATATATATATATATATATATATATATATATATATATATATATAATGTTTTCCAATCTACTCAGCCTTACAACTACATTATAATAGAGCTAGGGTTGCGAGATTCAGCTCTCAAAATTACAGAACATTGCCTTGCTAAAGGATTTGCTGAGTGTATACCTGTCCTTTTTTCCCCCTAAGGTAAGTGTTTCCGCTCCAGGGATTGGAATGACTCCTTACCCTCTCCCTTAAAACCCACATCCTTTCGTCTTTCCCTCTCCTTCCCTCTTTCCTGAGGAAGCAACCGTTGGTTGCGAAAGCTTGAATTTTGTGTGTTTGTTTGTGTGTCTATCAACATGCCAATGCTTTTGTTTGGTAAGTTATGTCATCTTTGTTTTTATCTGCAAGTGATTCTTGCGTGAAGTTCCATAGTTACCCATCTGCCTCTTGCCAACCCTCCTAAAATTTAAGAGGCAAACCAAACAGTTCAGTGCTTATTTTACCATGATCCATCTCCACTCGCCATCATACTGACACAATTCATTAAAATTCAGATCATTGCATTTTTAGTGAATAATATAACTGGATCTGATTTACTGGCACATTAATAAATCCTGCAAAACATTAATTCTTACTGAAAGAGCTTTTAGCAAATTTAATTAATCAATCTTGGCTACCTCCATTCAACAATGTCATTTTTTGTAAACTAAGACTCAAAAAAATTTAAATTGCTTTTCAAAACGGGTGGTGAAACCCGTGATGATGGTAATTATAATACGGGTAAAGCTGACTGTTGCACAGAATCCCGTATGGAGGATACTGAAATTAGCATCCCTACCTTTGAGAAGCAACTGAAAGAGTTGAAAACAAATGTCACCAGGTCCCAATGGAATCCCAATTTTGTTCTACGGACAGTACTCTCCAGAGTTAGCCCCAGTTAGTTCGCATTTATTGCAAATCTCTTTCTCAGCGCAAAGTCCCAAGTGACTGGAAAAAAAGAGCAAATGACTCCCATTATAAGAATGGTAACAGAGCAAACCCTCAAAATTACAAACCAATATCCTTAATGTCGGTTTGCTGCAGAATTGTTGAGAATACTCAAAAGTTCAAATATAGTAAGCTTGCCCTTTTCTCATACCGAGGTGAAACAAATGCTGTACCATTGTAAGAGATACAGAGGTTAGCGAGTGTGCTGGGACGTACCCCAGTTCACTACTACCAGCACGTCGTTGTCATAATGCACCTGTGCTTAACAGACACAGAACTGCACCCTACTCTACGAGCAAAATTAAAAATTAAAATAACTTTTCCAAACATTGTATGTGCTTCAGTACATCATTTGTATTTGTAATAGTTCTAATTACAGCACGCTATTACAATAATGCTATAATACAAATCAAACAATGGAAATCCAGGACGGACTCTATTATGAAAAGGAAAGTTGCTACTCACCATATAGCAGTTTGATGAACGCCTTACTAGCCGAAAGCTTTATTTTGACAGCCTTCTTGTTGTGCCTATGTGCGACTCAGCGTCTCCGCTATATGGTGAGTAACAACTTTCAACAATGTATTGTAAATAACTACAAATACAATGACTTTTAAAGAGGCAGTTCATAGGTCATGTTCTACTGTCAGTTTTGTTCTAAAAATTCTAGCCAGAAGGTTTAAATGCAGTAGAGCTAGAACCGTATCAATAGCTAAAAAGCAAACTTAACTATCTATATAAAATATTAACAAAGAGATAGAGGGGCTGGCCAGCACTTACCTTAGCTCAGTACAACTGTTAGATTCACAAAACAGAACTGAAAATTTACATTCCTAGCTTTCGGAACTTTGTTCCTTCATCAGGGAGGAGAGAGGGGAAAAAAGGGAAGAAGGGAAAGTGGATTCAGTTACTCACAACCCAGGCTATGAAGCAACAGGGAAAGGTAAACAGGGAGGGTAGCAAGGATGGAGGCATGGTTGTCAGAGGGAAACCAAAGATATTCTACAGTTAAGAACTGTGCCAGCTTCAAACCAAAGAGGATGCATACAGTAGAATATCTTTGGCTTCCCTGTTGCTTCATAACCAGGGTTGTGAGTAACTGAATCCACTTTCCCTTCTTCCCTTTTTTTGCCCTCTCTCCTCCCTGATGAAGGAACAAAGTTCCGAAAATTAGGAATGTAAATTTTCTGTTCTGTTTTGTGTTATCTATCGGCTGTACTGAGCTGAGGTAAGTACTGGCCAGCCCCTCTATCTCTTTGTTAGTATTTGTTTCACAACTTAATATGAGATTTTCCATTAATCATTTATATAAAATATTAAGAAGAGTGCACATTGTTAAATGACAAATTAATTATTACATTTCCAAGAAAGGGCCATTTAAATGATACTAAAAACAAAGATGATGTAACTAACCAAACGAAAGCGTTGGCATGTTGATAGACACACAAACAAACACAACCACATACACAAAATTCAAGCTTTCGCAGCCAACGGTTGCTTCATCAGGAAACCGTTGGTTGCGAAAGCTTGAATTTTGTGTGTGTGTTTGTGTTTGTTTGTGTGTCTATCAACATGCTAACACTTTCGTTTGGTAAGTTACATCATCTTTGTTTTTAGATATATTTTCCCCAGGTGGAATGTTTCCCTCAATTTTTTTTTTATATATATATATATATACCAACAGCCAGAGAGACAGGAGGAGACACTTCACACGAAGAGCTCAACATCTCCTTGTCAGTCAAACAGCTGCATGCACTGTGCCTCTGACATCATCAGAACCAGGTGGCTACCAAAATCATTTTCAGTAAAAGTAGGAATTGAACTCACAAGGGCTGGACAGTGTCCTGGATCACATAGATTTCATGGAAGTAACTGTTTGGGTGCTGCCCGCAATGTTGACAAAACCATGTGGCACGTGGTGTGACATTATTTTCCACTTTTAAGGCAAGCAATTAAATTTTGGTGATAGACAATTTTATTTGGAACATCCCATAGAGGTAACCTCTGAACTGTTGTTAATAATGCTGTTTCTGATAGGGATATCTGCTAGAATTAAGACTTATATTTTGTGCCTGTGAACTTTGACTGAATATATCAGTCTTGTTAAAACTTTTATTTATAGTCATAGTTTCTGATCTTGCACAGCAAATAGGAACACAAGTAGGAACATTTTCTTTCAATGAGTACAAAAAGTAACATTGTCTTGCAGACTGAAATTATGGTCAGTACGTTCTCCATCGTTTTCTGGCTGATCGCAAAAAAAGTTGTAAATCACGTAGGTACGTGTAAAGCAGGCACAGACAATTTAAGCATCTTTTCATAACAACATAATGAAGTAACAACCATTCCGATTATTTACCCCACAATATGATTATTTACCCCACAATATGATATCCTGCAAAATGTGGATGAAGGGCAACAGACAGATTCCATATTCCTACATTTCCGGGAAGCATTTGAAACTGTGCCCCATTGCAAACTGTTAATGAAGTCCAATCATCTGGAATAGGTTTTCCAATATTTATTAGGTATGTTAGTACAGATGTGTAGGAAAAACTATCCTCTAATGTTCAAACATAATGTTAGTGGTGTGCTTGACACAGTCATGTTGATTAAAACAAAATGAAAAATGCTCCTATTGTAGCACATTAAAGGATGAATATGTCCTGAGTGAAGTTAGGGGTGTAAAAGATAGGGACTAGCTCTTTGACTTATCTGGCAGCTTCAGACACATTTAAATAAAATATTGTGGCATATTCATGCAAAACTGTTCCAGCGTCCCTCTAGGAACAAATTCACCCCCAGGAAAACTTTTTTAGCTATTACATGTATTCTCTTCAACCACATGATGACATACACTCCTGGAAATGGAACAAAGAACACATTGACACCGGTGTGTCAGACCCACCATACTTGCTCCGGACACTGCGAGAGGGCTGTACAAGCAATGATCACACGCATGGCACAGCGGACACACCAGGAACCGCGGTGTCGGCCGTCGAATGGCGCTAGCTGCGCAGCATTTGTGCACCGCCGCCGTCAGTGTCAGCCAGTTTGCACGTCCAGCACGAACGCTGGTCCAACTGAGGCGCCAGGTGGAAATGGCATGGCAAGCCGTTCCACAGGACTACATCCAGCATCTCTACGATCGTCTCCATGGGAGAATAGCAGCCTGCATTGCTGCGAAAGGTGGATATACATTGTACTAGTGCCGACATTGTGCATGCACTGTTGCCTGTGTCTATGTGCCTGTGGTTCTGTCAGTGTGATCATGTGATGTATCTGACCCCAGGAATGTGTCAATAAAGTTTCCCCTTCCTGGGACAATGAATTCACGGTGTTCTTATTTCAATTTCCAGGAGTGTATATTATTTACTATGGCTGGCAAATTTTATGAATTTTTGGGCACAGGATCAGGGACTTTAGCACATAAATTGCACAGTGCTGGTGTGCCTTGCAGCTGAGAGAGCTCACTGCTGCGTAAGTATGGTGTGAATATGTCAAGATGTTTTGATCTAAATGTCACTGAAGCTGCCAAATAAGTCAAAAAGCTAGTTCCCCCTCTTTAAATCCCTAATTATATTCAGGACATAATTGCCCTTTTTTGTGCTATGACAGGAGCACTTTCATTCTGTTGCCCAACTTTTACTATAGCATAATTTTTTTTCATAAGACCACCATAGCTTGGCTGCTAATTTATATTTTTGTTGACTAGGCTTTTTTCATAGTCTTGCAAACCATGTGCTTATATCATGGCAAAGGATAAAGCTTTCACGAAACAATGCAGTGGCCATTAATTATGTGTATGTATGTTACAAAATTTTAAATGATTCGCGCAGATCAAACAGAAAAGTGACGCACTTAAGAAACATTCCTTGTTTTTTCGATGTGGAATACAATTAAAGCAAGATTTTTTTTTTAAAAAAAAAAGAAACTTTTTTTTAAAACTTATCTCAGACCACAATCCGATATGCTGGTGGCCCAGCTCCAATTTTTCGTTCAAACTTTGCTGAATATAACGTAACATAGGTGATAGGAGATAGTTGTTCGAATGGCTGTACAAATGGCCACTGTTCCGAGCTAAACCAAAAGCTTTGTACTGCATGTGCCTAGCTCGAATGGGAACTGAACATCAAAATTCTACTGGGAATAATGTTGCAAAGCAATATGAAACAGTTCATCTTTATAATGCACTAAACTGAACACTACTGCAACTCATTCTTGATTACTACTTGAGCGTTTGGGAACCCCACCAAGTTGGATTAAAGGAAGACATCAAAGAAATTCTGAGGCATCCTGCTAAGTGTGTTATTGGTGGGTTCAATCAGCATGAATATTATGGAGCTGCTCCATGAACTCAAATGGGGATCTCTCGAGGGAAAACTACATTCTTTTTGGAAACACTATTAAAGAAATTTAGGGAACCAACATTTGTAGTTGACTGCAGAATAATTCTATTGCTGTCAACATATATTTTGCTTAAGGACCACACAGACAAGATACTAGAAATTTGAGCTCACAGGAAGACACAGAGACAGTCATTTTTTCCCTAGCACTTCAGCATTTGGAGCGCCAAAGGGAATGAGTAGTAGTAGTAGTAGTAGTAGTAGTAGTAGTACAAGGTACCCTCCAACATGGGCCATCTATAAAGTCAGTGGCCTCCTTTATCTACAATCTTGTACAAATGAACAGGGAAAATTGTGGTATGAAAAATTAGAATCCTGCTGCAGTACGTAGAAGCAGTAGGGAGCAGAGGATAAACATATTACATGTTGATCACTGTAGCCTTACTTTCCAATTTGCTATCTTATTTGCAAGTGTGTGCTTTCTTTCTCAGTGCAACAGCTTGGAAGATTTGTTCCTTCACCACGGGCATTATCATTAAATGATAAGAATATATGGCACACGAATTGCCTGATAAGAGTTCACACAGGTCACATAGCTAGGAACACAGGCATATGCACACAGTTTCATACTAGCCTACAATTTTGCCATTGTCGGTGAACGCAATCATTTCATTACTTCACATCTATTAGTATTTGACCAGTTACTCCACAGCCCCAATATATGAAACAGCTTCAAACATCCGACTGCTTTACAAATGAGTCAACACATTAAATATTTGATGTTAAGCATATAAAATCTTTACGGTTGAAGATGCAAGACCATAATTATATTGGTTTCACTAGCTTCAGATTATTCATCCACAGACTAACAAAAAAATGTTTTTTATGTTTTATGTATCTAGCCTGTCAAAGGATAACTCCAAAAGCTACTGCGTTTTCTTTCCTTTGCGTGTGTTTATTGAAAACTCGGTGCTTCTGCTTTTTGGCGAGTGGACTCCTTTCACCAAAAAGATTTTGTTCTTATCACTGGCACCCCATAAAGTTGCTCACTTTGGCATGAAGCTCCAATACTGATCAGCATGCAATGCAGCTAATCTTCATGAACAAATTGTGAATAATTTCACTTAATATTTATGATAAGCTACAGACAAAGACATTTTGTGTTGACCGTATTTCTGAATTTGAGCAAGAAGTGTTGTTCACCACAATGGTCGACAAGACCGAGAATCATTTTAGATGTTACACAAAATTTTAGGTGGCCACAGTAACTACGTTGTTCACACTAATGGGTCTCACGAAGGGACTTCCACTGCCTGCTCAGAGGTGTATGAGGAATTTATCATCAACAGTCACTTATCTAATTAATAACTGTATTCAGTCACAAAATGTATACAGAATCGGGGGCAATCGAGCAATCGTGCCACTGCTGAACTCTATTAAGTGCAGTACAGGTTATCCATCACATGTACCCAGCAGATTAAGTCCAAACTTTAGAGAATATTCTTCCCCACTTAACAGGGCATTCTGCAGGGCAAAGAGGTAGGTGGTACGTAATGGAAATATACCACATATACAGCAGCTGAAGATGCCTACACGGAAAATATTGTGGCATAACCTGCACACGTTGCTGTTCGAGAGATAGGGCTGGAGGTTAGTGTGTGGTGTTGAGCAACTGTGTGCTGAGCCAATGGAACTGCGGAGTTCTTCCTCCTTGCCACTGAGGTGGAATGGAGTAGTTTTAGTCTGTCTCTGGATAGGGCACTGTTTTATGACACACAGATTCGTCTAGCCAAAGAACCTACCAGTGTCCAAAGCTTATGATGTACAAATTTCAGTACACCATATTTAAATGTGCGTGCTTCATACAACAGAGAGCAATCTGTTTACCATCTAATCTGCCCCTAAACTAACTGACAATGATATGTATGTGGTATATGTTTTGGAATTCTGTGATGCATCTGATCCGCCTGAACTGTTAGGCAGGAAATTTTAGTGTATACTCAGGATTACTGGTTCAGACTCCCAACTCATATTTGTATGCACGAGTAAAAGTGAGTGAGCGCGGGACTAAGTGGATCAGATTTCAAGTGGGGATTGTACCATTCAGAACACATTTGGCATTTCCAACTCAAAACATTTTATGGTTTGTGCTAATCAACAAGACATTAGGCACCCTAATAAAAAAGTAATGACTAAATCAATCCTCGAATTTGGTTCCCCTCCTCCTCCACTTTTGTTTTCTTTATTATGCTAATATTAATGACTGTTTGGAGGAGCATAAAGAGATTTGCAGATACCATAACATTAGGGAAGGTATTTTTAATTGTTTAAATGAAGAGAGACACTAAGATATTGATGAATGCATAAATATACTGCGTCAACTTGAGAAGTAAGCCTGTATGGTACCTACCATCTAAACAAAATATTCACATACATTTCATTTCAGCCTGCAATCTGATTAAACGACATCACACAAATTAATAGTTTATTTAATTAAAAAAATTAACCAATCTTGGTATTGGGTGAAACATGAGTCATACATTACTGTGTCCATGTAGAATGTAATGTCATACTTTGACAAAACAAACAACAGATGAAATGAGAATAAAAAGAAACATCAATAAATGAGTAACTGATAAAATCAAACAATGGAAAATCCAGGAAGGAATAATAACAATTTATGGTGAGTACAGATTGCTACTCACCATATGGAGGACATGACCACTGTCTCTGGTCAGTGAAGCCGGACTGCAAGTAACTCGTGTGCATTAGCTGTGCTTGTGTGGATGTGTGTGTTAACTACTTTAGCAGAAGGTTTTTTGGCTAAAAATTCACACACTTAGGAGTCTTTTTGTTGTGACTCTACATTTCCTCCCTATGGTGAGTAGCAATGTATCCTTTTTATAATACTTAGTGACTGGTAACTACTTTAAGATGAATACTGGAGGAAACCCAAGTAATGCAGTGTTCTAAGTCCCATGTCAAAATTTTTACCTTCAGACTTGATCCCATGCACAAGATGACATCAGCTTTTTCAGCAGCCTGACATGCGCCAGACCAATTTATTGGCCATTTCAGTTTTCCAGTTTCACCAAAGTGGACAATAGTGTCTACTAATGGCCTGCAGCAGGCGTAGCAGCGACGCATTGTGCGGTGGCTGAACCTAGCTGTCCTCTCGGTGACGTCAAACAGTCGCCAGTACTCACGGATGGGTTTGCAATCGCAACAAACCTACAGAATTTGAGGAAATTACAATAAATTTAGGACTAAGAGAGGTAAGGTTTCACTTATTGTTATAGGGAAATTTCAGTTAGCAATTGGGTTTTTCACAACTAAGTTAAGAACATTGTCAAGACTAACAAAATCATCACAAAAAGTGATTCTGATGCACCACTATGCCACAAAATAATTTTTGTAGCAGGTTTTCACTTTTATCCATTAAGAGAAAAAGTTAGGGCAAATGAAGATATACCGGTACAGAAAGTACTTTCGTAGTCTTTAAATTGTGCAAGCCCAAAAGAAAAGCTGGCACAAAAGAAAAACAGCAAGGTACTTGCATTTCTGAGGTGAACTATATTCATTCTTTAACAAAGTATATACGGCATAGAAAACTTAGTGTGTCAAAATTGTAAGCCAGGCTGGGGCTCAAACCTAAATATGAAACTTTTGCAAATGATATTTTTCTAAACAGGATGTAACTTTACCAGAGCTTTACTAGAAGTTTTCTGATTCACATTTAAAGTAGTGGAAAATAAAAATGAGATGAGATGCCCTGCCCCTCCATCCCTCTGATCTCAATTTCAAAGACACTTAATAGGATTCATTATGAGTAAGTGTCTAGGGTGGAGTGAATTAACAGAAATGCACATTAGAGTGATCGATGACTGTTAGAAGATTACCAGGGCAGAACAGTATAACTTTGTGTGTCCAGAAACAGAGGCTTACCTTATGTTCAATACATTAACATTTCAGCACTGCAGATGGCAAGTCAACAAAACAATTACAGAAAAGGATCTAAATATAACCAAAACCTAGTCTGACTGCCCTGTGATGGACGGAGCTGTAGGTAGGTCGGTTGGAGTTAAAGGTACCAAACTGAGGTTATCAGCCCTTCATCCTATATGTACCAAACCAGGAATTATTCCCAGAGGAAGGATACAAAAGGCAAATACTGCGAAGCCCGATTGTAACCGACATACAGTAAGACAGAGGTAAAACCAAGGAGACGTAGGACTGGAGTGAGGATGAGGTCAGGTGGGCAAACCGCTCTGCTCAGAATGCACCTGGAGACTCTGCAGCTCACCGGCACTATCTCACCATCTGTTACCCAAAGAAAATGACCAGCACAGAGAAGATGATAAAATTTTATAAAGGACAAAAAAAACTTTAAAAAATCGCAACTATAAAAGAATAAGGAGAATAAAATGTGGGAAGAGTAGAGGCCAGGCCAGGCCAGACCACAGAGCAAGGGCCGGCTGGAGACCTCTGTGCCAGAGCGTGCAAGCAGTGCCCCTCCAAAACATTGGGTGGTCAATGAGGCCAAAGTGCCCCACCTCATAAAACCAGGTCAGCTGCTGTGGTGTTATCCACTAGCACCAGAGGTAGTGCATCAGGAAGGTTTCGAGTTTGCAGCAAAGCAGTCTAGTAGGAAGTGGGCCACCATTAGGCAGGTGCCACTTCGACAATAAGGTGTGCCCTAATGTCCCTGTGAGAAGTTTGAGGCGAAAGACTGCCATGTGATTGTGACCTCCTTTAACATCCTCCTCAGCTTTTTCTTGGGAAGTCCTGGGGTACCATTCCCAGTTCCAAGCCTCCAACAACTGACGGTGTAGAGTCGACTGAAGGTAAAGTTTTGGGATCCCGATTTCCAAAATCGGCACTACGGTAGCCAATTTTGCCAAGAGGTCGGCATGTTCATCCCCTGAGAACCTGACATGTCCGGAGGTCCAAAGACGATCGGCCGTCCAGCTTGGAGGTCTGGAAGAAGATCCTGGGTAGTCACGATTAGTGGGTGACGAGGGTAACCATGGTCTGTAGACGGTAGTCTAGTCAGGTAGTCATTGCAGATCAGAAGCATCTTGATAGTGCAAGGATTAGCTTGGCTAATGGCTCATTTTATGGCCACCAATTCAGCAGTAAAGGCATTGTATCCATTCAGCAGGGAGTGTAGTTCACTAGACCTTGTGTGTGTGTGTGTGTGTGTGTGTGTGTGTGTGTGTGTGTGTGTGTGTGTGTGCGTGTGTGTGTAAAACTGGTTAATTCATTGACTTCTGAGCCTGATGTATAACATGGGTTATTTGTTTGGTTGTGTCTTTTATAAACATTTTATGTAGCGTGAAAAACATATTGTGCGTGCTCCGATCTGAGACCTGCGTAGACGGTGCATATGGAGCGATGTAACACAGCAGGGGCAAAGTGTGGCATGGTGAGTGCAATAGCACTTGCTAGACGTGGACATTTATGCTATTGTGACACCCCTTGAAGGTGTCATGAATGCCCTAGAGTAAACAAATGGACCCTGTAAATCTTAGATCTAAAGCTGAGTTCTATGTGGTCAGACATATTGAATGATGTATTTGACGTTATGAGTTATTGGTAATTGGATCTGTCTCCACAATTGATGTAAGCAGTTGAAAGATTACAGTAGATTAGCCTTGAAGACCTGTTCATCATTGTGCAGTGGGAAATAACAGTGCTCAATCAGGATCAGAAAATAATGCAGAAAAGAAAATAGAGTTATCTCAACTTCCCTAGCAGGTTTTGTCATTAATATAAAACCCGCTACTTCTTCTAAGGATGAAAATAGCAATTTCAGTCAGGGGGGGGGGGGGGGGTTGTACAATGCCAGAAGTAAAAAAACACCTTCCCATCAGGATGTGAGAAGTCAAATTAAGGTACTGTGCACACAGATTTTATAATTTTATACGGTGAAGTGTACTCTGCTTTAAGTGAACTGAGAGAGTTGAAATGGGTAGGCAGACCAATAGGGAGGCTGTCCTACACATAAGGTGAGATGCACTCAAGAAAGTCATGGCCTGTACCATATTTGCTGTAGAGGAGTCTGGGGACTCTCATCTGAAAGAACAAATGGTTGTACACTACTGTATTTACTCGAATCTAAGCCGCACTTTTTTTTCCGGTTTTTGTAATCCAAAAAACCGCTTGCGGCTTAGAATTGAGTGCAAAGGAAGCGGAAGTTCTGAAAAATGTTGGTAGGTGCCACCACAACTAACTTCTGCCTTCGAATATATGTAGCGCTACACAGGCATGCTGTGTAGGCACAAAGGTAAATGCTGGCGCCAAAACCTCTGCGTCAGTAAATAAAAAAAAAAAAAGGGGGTGGAAGACGAGCTTTTTTTCTCCGTCCCGAGTTTCGACCACTGCATTTTCATACATTATCCAATGAAGTAAATACAAATTCCGTATCGTTCATCTTCGAATGTAGCAGAATTTCAATGTACTACGAAAATCCGACTGGCAAGACTGTTTGGGATGTTTGTCAATATGGCCAACTCTACGTTCTGAATTTTTTCCTACCCGGTGAGAAGAGATGGTTGCTAATAGGAACCTGATGAAATGTGAATCACATGCAGTATTCTCTTCACCATAAGAATAATAGGAATATAAACATTTTGTCATATATTCTTTCGTGTTTGCTGCTATCTCATTTAAATCCTGTCTGCCTAATAAACTACGAAAATAGAGTGAGACAACAGCAAACGCGGAAGAATATACGTATCGTGTCATGTTTATATTCGTATTATTCTTATGCCTAATAGTGATACAGTCAGAAACGAAGCACGGCAACTGACTAGATTTTTAAATCTAAGATGACTCTAATTCCTGTGCAGAATTTGATGTACTAAAGAAGCGGCCGCAAAGATTTTCAAATGGAGAAAAATTTTCGCCTAACTCTAAATTAGAACATGTTCTATCATACGCAGTCTATTATTTGGTTCTTTTTGATCATTATCACAGAAAGCAGCAGTGTAAGTAACAAAAAATAGCAGTCTCTTGCCATTGTTTCACTAATGAGACGATTCCTCTCCCTTTTTTTTTTTTTTTTTTTTTTTTTAATTGTAAGCGGCGGTAGCACGCACAAAAGCAAGCCATTCCGCGAGCGGCGACAGGCTGTAAACACGCACTATCCGAATGCGACAAACAATGCATGACACAGTAAAGTATTGCATTTTCAGCTTAGAGTGACGTAAACACCTATAACAAAGAAAACGGCACATATCAGATCAAAGCAAAATAAGCAATCGATTCAAACCAGACGAAGCACGTAAAAAAGGAAGGGTACCCGTATAAATACGGACGGAGCTCCTGACGCATAGCAATGGCTACCTGGTAAAGCTTAACTGCTAAGCTTACGACTCGAACCAAACTACTGTAGCTGTATCGTCATTCATTCGACCTAAATTGTGTCTCATATTACAATGGGCCAACTTTGTTTCGATTTGGAAGTGCGGCCTAAAACTTTTCTCTCCCCTTGAATTTCGAGTCTCAAGTTTCAGGTGCGGTTTAGATTTGGGGAATTTTTTTTTCCCCTTTATTTCGAGTCTCATTTTTCAGGTGTGGCTTAGATTCGAGTAAATACGGTATCTGCCCGTAGAAAAGGATGAACTCAATTATTAAGTTGGAAAAGGCATGTTGAGTGACAATTGGTGACTTTATCAAAAGGGGTATCCTTACTAGTTTGGCACAAACAAATTTACCCTGGAACCAACGAGTCACACCTGCTTCACGGTGGCCAGCTACCTGGCCAAGAAAGGGATCCCAACAATTCCCCAGACCCCCTACAGTTCAGTTGTGGACCCGCCAGACTTTTTTTGGTTTCACAAACTAAAAACTTCCCTGAAAGGACGCAGTCATGGGACCCTGGAGGAGGTCCAAGCCGCCACGAGGAGGGCTTTGAAGGCCATCCCGGATTCAAGTGTTCAAGGCAGCATTTGAACAGTGGAAATCTCGCATGCAGCAGGTTGTTGACTCTCAAGGGTCATACATTCAAGAGTACTAAGTGGTTGTATCAATACCTACAATAAATTTTGATTCACAGGCTCAGTCTCATTACTATTTATACAAACCCTGTAAGTTAGAATCACAACTGTGCTGCCTCTGAGTGTGTAACAATCTAACAGGAACGCCTTGGTACGGTCACTTACTAGAGACATATTCTGTCCTAAATAAATAATCGTGCATGAACATTTGAAGGAAATATTCTATATGTTTATATATATTTACTAAGGAAAAATGAAATGGGTAACAAGCTGTAATATGATATCAAATATGTGACATTTAATTGTAAAGACAGCATTCAAGGAGTTTTACATGACCTCTTTCGTCTCAGTGGATGAACCTGTACTGTATAATAGGTTATTCGTGAGGATGACATATGTTCCACTTAAGACACTCATGATGGTGAAATTTGGTTGTGTCTTTTAGAAACATTTATGCAGTATGACAAATATACCATGCAGTGATGTAACACAGCAGAGGCAAAGCATGGCGTAGTGAGTGGAGAAGCACTAGCTAGACATGGACATTTATGCCTTTGCGATGCCTGTTCAATGTGTCATGAACACCCTGGAGAAAACAGACATATTATGGCATAAATGCTCAAGACAAATGAAGACTGTAAATCTTAGATTGTAAGTTGAGGTCGGTGTGATCAGACATACCGAATAATGTATTTGAAGTTATGAGTTATTGATAATTGGATCTGTCTTCACAATTAATGTAAATAGTTGAAGGAATACGGCAGAATCTCATTGAAGAGGTGTTTGTCATGCAGTAGCTGGAAATAGTGAGACATACTCCTACAGCATCACCCTGCCTGGAGTGAAAGTCGAGAAGAATAAGTTCGCGCATGGCATGAGAACAAAACATAAAGGCAATCATATTTGAGGAAGAACAGTAAACGGTAACTTAGACCACATCAAACTAACAAGTCTGCCACATATAATTCCCTACTCATGGTTTTACAGTTAAGTTTCCACACACACACACACACACACACACACACACACACACACACACACACACACACACACACACACATTCGGAATCTGGAAATGCATCATGAAGGGCCAGGAACAGGTGGCGAAACTCCACGGGGTTAACTAAATCTTTTGGTCCAAAGGATAAATCAAGACAGATATGAGGCTGGGGTACATGCCATGGGGGCATAAGCAATTGCTCTCTGACAAGAGGTGACAGTCAGGGAAGTTGGAGTCCAGAACACACACACTGTAGTCGAACTGCAATTGTGACCCTAATTCTCCATCTCTGTTGTGGGAGCTGGATCTCCCTACTAGGAAAAAGGATACTATAGTTTGGATGCTTAGGGGAGATGCAAACGTGTGAAGCATAATTGAGTAGCTGTTATTGGCACCTGATCCTTAGTGGGGTGGACCCCAGCCTCCACGAGGAGGATGTTCACAGGTCTAGTTTGAAAGGCTCCTCTTGCAAATCAGACATCACCGTTGTGTATCGTGTGCAGTGACTGCAATGCTGAGGGTGATGCCGAACCACATGCCAGACACTCATTATCGAGACAGGACAGAATGGGTTTTGCAAAGCTGTGGAGTCTGCATCCTAGCTGGTGTTACTAAGGCAGTGACATGTATTGTGTATTAAGGTGTAGCCAGCACCTTTGCTTAAGGTAGCGAAGTTGTGGAAGGTGTGTCAGTTGGGCATCGAAGGCCAGTGCGATGAGTCTCCACCACACTGAGTAACTGGTCGTTAAGGTAAATTTCTGGTAGTGGATGAAGAGCACAACAGTACGACACGAGTCTTGGTAATCGAATACAGAGCCGTGTATGAGGGACCTTGACTGCACATTCTGAATGGTGCCCTGCAGTCGGCGTTGAGCAGCACCCACACTAGAGGAACAGTAGCAAAAAAAAAAACAAAAAAAAAAACAACAACAACAACATTCTCTTTGATATGGGAGGTACTGTGGAAAGCACCAACACGAACCCAAGAAGTACGGTATAACAAGAAGCTCTACACAAAAATCGGAAGCGGGGACCCAGAGACCCTACTAATATAAGGTAATGAAAATGTGATGCCACAAACCTTTTGTAGGTCAAAGAAGACAGCAATATGGTATTAATGTTGGTCAAAAGCTATCCAGATGGCAGACTCCAGGCAACCAAATTATCAGCAGTGGAATCGCCTTGGAGAAATTGCCTACTGGACAGAGACAGAGGGCCCCGAAATTCAAGGAGCCAACACAGCCGGTCACACACTATGCATTCGAGAAACTTACACAGAATAATGGTGAGAGTAATTGGGAGATAGCTTTCCATCACTAGAGGACGCTTATCCATTTAACTACCTGGACGATGATAGTTTCTTGCCAGAGAACTCACACTCGCTCCAGAGACGATTGAAGATGGTAATAAGATGAACGCTGCAGTCCACTGATAGATGTTTGAGCATTTGTTATGGATGCAGTCTGGGTGTGTGGCTGCATCAGGGGAAAGGGCTACGGCACTGAAGAATTACCATGCACATTGGGCTCCAGGTGGTGCATAGTGAAAGGTAAGTGCAATCGCTCCACCTGCTATTTAAGAACACAAAAGGCAGAAGCTTGAGCATTATGCAGAGCAAAATGTTCAGCTATGTTGTCTGGGTCAGTGAAAGCTGCACCATTCAACAAAATACCAAGTACAGCTGCAGAGGACTGATCCATAGAGACATCTGATCTTTGCCCAGACCTGGAAGCAGGTGTACATGGCCAAATGGTTGAACAGTACAATTCCCTGCAGTCTTGCATCCGTTGTTTTATTAAGTGTCACACCCTGGCACGAATTCATTTACACGCAATGAGAGGCTCCATCAATGAATGCAGCTGTGGCACTGCGAAGTCCATCTGTGTTTCCTAATGGCCTCGGCGATTTCCAAGATCCACCATGGGTGAGGGGAGCTGAAGAATAGAGGATCGCTAAGTCAGCTGCTAATGGAGTGGCCGCTGTTGCACTCTGGAAAGTCGTGTCAGAGCCTCCATGAACGACAGCAGAAGTGAAAGCATACCAGTCAGCACTGTGGAGTGCCCATCTGGATAGGTCCACAGGGGAAAACACGTGGGCTGCAAATAGAAAGATCAATGGCCGAGTAAGTTCCATGTGCCGCACTGTAGTGGTACATCCCATTCCCTGAATGAGAGGTGTCATGACCTTAATAACGTATGTCAGGGAGGTGGGGAGGTGTTTTAAATCTTAAGTGTTGACACTGGAGCTAATGATCATCTGTCATGTATGCAGTACAGAGTGGCAGAATACGAGTTGGTAGCTGTCCTCATTAACTATGTATTGAGATGTAATTTTAAAGATAACAACCTAAGAAGGTGAATTTAATCTCACTTCTTATTTATGTGGTGGAGTGAATGAGAACGAGAAGTTAATTTTCAGCAGATTTCTTTGCAGCCTGTAAGGAAGTGAAGTCTGAGCCAAGTTGGAGGAAGAAGGCACACAGGTTCAGGACACAGACTACCTGGACCCTCATTAATAATACGTAACAGTGACTCACAATTCTGTAAGCAACATGCATTGCATATAAAAGGAGCGCTCAGGTGGCAACTTATTTAAGTGTTTTGTGCACGAAGTGAAATATAACAAACCACCATGCAGCTCAAGCCAACCTGAAACACTTCAGCAGCGAAGCATGTCGAGGCACCAGTACTGGGGAGACATCTGCCAGTAAGTTTTCAATGTCTTTACCACAGTCAGTGATCGTGGTTTCACCACACAAAGAGTTATGGCCACTGAAGTTGCCCAAGATTAGAAAAAGTGACAGGATCTGAGAAACCAATGCAGAAGACAAATTGTTCCGAGGCACTCCACCCTAAAATAATCGGCACAATTCTAGCCACAAAGGGCATTGGTTCACATTGCTGGAAACCGAGTTTCCTGAAAGACAATGCAGAAAGCGGGGGAGGAGATTAAGAAATGTTTTAACTCAGCCAGTCGGTGTAAAATCCGCTACAATTCCACTGGAGAATCTCAGCATCACCTTCTGCCACCAGTTGAGATGTTATGATATTAATACTTACAAAATCTGAGAAATGTTGTGTGGTGTGATCTGGAACCTCAGGAGCCACTGAGATCACTACCCCGACCACAGAAGCAGATCATAGGCCGCCGGAATTTTCCACCTCTTATAAGACTTCTCTTTATCTTTCTCCTCCTTACATGTTTCGAATGACTGGAAGGGCTTTCCTGAATTAGTCTCAGGAACTGAGGGAGATCATGAAGCCCTATGACCAGCAACCTGTGGCTCCTTCAACCACTGGCTGGTATCCGGTTACAGATCGGTGTAAACCTCGGAAGTGAGTGTCCCGAGCGACCTTTTATTGGCACGGAAGCCTGGAGAACAGTGATATTTCTCTGGCTGGGGTATGGGGTTTGGTGTCCCTGGCAGGCGTGAAACTGCTGCTCCCAAACCCAAAGTGACTCAGGGGAAGCAGCAGGAGGAGGAGGAGGAGGAGGAGGAGGAGGAGGAGAGCATCCAACAATCAGTGAGTTAGGCATGGTCGAGTGGCTCGAGGATACATAATTGGGGAGAGTAGCATTGGTACAGAGGGTGACATTGTCATAGCTATAGCACACGATGATGTCAAGCACGCAGGATGTAGATGCTCATACTTTTCCTTGGCCTCTTGATATGTCAGCCTGACCAGAGTCTTACATTCCTGTATTTTTTTCCTCTCTCTGTACAGTGCAGCCTGGTAAGCAGAGAGAATAGTGCTCTCCCCAGTTGACACAGAAAAGGGTGAGGAACACATTTGTATACAACCGTCGTCCACAATCCCTACAGACTGCACTGTTGTCACAACACGAAGACATGTGCCTGAATTTCATTTGAAGCACCACATAGATGGTGTAAGGGAAGAGAGGGCTGCGGGTCAGGATGGTGGTGAGTGCATACAGTTTCACATCCGGTCACTATACCATCACCTTTATCTTTTCAGGCAACAAATCACCCTCAAAGATGTAGCAACCCTACTGCCCTTTGACCCACTATGGACACGAAGGAAAAGGTGTATGCCACGGTGCTCCAAGTTGGCATTGCAGAGGGGGATCACGATGGAAAATGATGCCTTGAATCATCTTTAGACTGTAATGGAGAGTAATAGTCACTGGAATGTTACCCAGCTTGTCACAGGCAAGCAATTGTTACCCAGCTATTCACAAAGCAAGCAATACCCGTCACTGGGCAGGGGATGCTGTTTTAATCAAAACTGACCCACTCTTCAGTTTGGAGAAGGCTACAACATCCCCAAACTTGTCCTCTATAGTCTCTACAAAGAATAAAGAGTTTGTGGCCAATAAAGAATCCCCGTGTATCCTTGTAGAAACAGGTATTCAGGAGAGATTTCTCTGACGCAGTGTCCCTATCACAATGGGAACATACTCCTTGGCATACATGGGAGGTTTCAGCTGAGGCATCAACAGTACTATCCCTGCGTTGTCTGGGGACTACTACTGTGCAGGTACTTGACAATCTCCCTCCCCCCTGCCCCTCACAACGGGATGGCTATCATGTTGGGTTTTGTGTTTGCTCCTTTACTGTAAAGGTGTTGAGGTAGAACATGCGTCACATTGGGCAACCTTGGAGGGGGGGAGAGAAAATTTGGAAAAGTGATAGCCGGTCAAAGGCAACAATGTAGACCATTAACGGAAAGGTGTACAAAGCGCTGGAAGTGAAGTGGAGAACTAGGATCCTAAATCATGTACCAAGTCTAAGCGGAATCTGCACCAGATAGACCATCCAATGGATAGAGGGGAGAAAAAATTAGAAGAAGTAAAAGCTTGCAGCACAGAAAGTAAACTAGTGCTACAAATGCTGCGGCCCTGTGTGTGTGTAGTGTAAGTGTGTGTGTGTGTGAGGGGGGGGGGAGGGGGGGAAAATAGAACGTGGGGGAAAAGAGAACGCAGCGGAGAGAGCGGGGGGAGAGAGTGGGTGGGGGAGTGAGAGCAGGCGGGGGACCGGAGTGGGGATGTGGGGGGAGAGAGTGGGGGGGGGGGGGGAGTGGTGTGGAGGGAGGGAGGGGAGAGAGCGGCGCTCGGAGGGGGGGGAGAGAGAGCGGCGCTCGGAGGGGGGGGGGGAGAGAGAGCGGCGCTCGGAGGGGGGGGAGAGAGAGCGGCGCTCGGAGGGGGGGGGGGAGAGAGAGCGGCGCTCGGAGGGGGGGGAGAGAGAGCGGCGCTCGGAGGGGGGGGAGAGAGAGCGGCGCTCGGAGGGGGGGGAGAGAGAGCGGCGCTCGGAGGGGGGGGAGAGAGAGCGGCGCTCGGAGGGGGGGGGGAGAGAGAGCGGCGCTCGGAGGGGGGGGGGAGAGAGAGCGGCGCTCGGAGGGGGGGGGAGAGAGAGCGGCGCTCGGAGGGGGGGGGAGAGAGAGCGGCGCTCGGAGGGGGGGGAGAGAGAGCGGCGCTCGGAGGGGGGGAGCGAGAGCGGCGCTCGGAGGGGGGGGGGAGAGAGCGGCGCTCGGAGGGGGGGGGGAGAGAGCGGCGCTCGGAGGGGGAGGGGGAGAGAGCGGCGCTCGGAGGGGGGGGGGAGAGAGCGGCGCTCGGAGGGGGGGGGAGAGAGCGGCGCTCGGAAGGGGGGGGGGAGAGCGGCGCTCGGAAGGGGGGGGGAGAGCGGCGCTCGGAGGGGGGGGGGAGAGCGGGGGCCGGAGGGGGGGGAGAGAGCGGGGGCCGGAGGGGGGGAGAGAGCGGGGGTCGGAGGGGGGGAGAGAGCGGGGGTCGGAGGGGGGGAGAGAGCGGGTGTCGGAGGGGGGGAGAGAGCGGGTGTCGGAGGGGGGGGGAGAGCGGGGGTCGGAGGGGGGGGAGAGCGGGGGTCGGAGGGGGGGGGGGGAGTGCGGGTGTCGGAGGGGGGGGAGTGCGGGGGTCGGAGGGGGGGAGAGAGCGGGGGTCGGAGGGGGGGAGAGAGCGGGGGTCGGAGGGGGGGAGAGAGCGGGGGTCGGAGGGGGGGAGAGAGCGGGGGTCGGAGGGGGGGAGAGAGCGGGGGTCGGAGGGGGGAGAGAGCGGGGGCCGGAGGGGGGGAGAGAGCGGGGGCCGGAGGGGGGGAGAGAGCGGGGGCCGGAGGGGGGGAGAGAGCGGGGGCCGGAGGGGGGGAGAGAGCGGGGGCCGGAGGGGGGGAGAGAGCGGGGGTCAGAGGGGGGGAGAGAGCGGGGGTCGGAGGGGGGAGAGAGCGGGGGTCGGAGGGGGGAGAGAGCGGGGGTCGGAGGGGGGAGAGAGCGGGGGTCGGAGGGGGGAGAGAGCGGGGGTCGGAGGGGGGAGAGAGCGGGGGTCGGAGGGGGGAGAGAGCGGGGGTCGGAGGGGGGACAGAGCGGGGGTCGGAGGGGGGAGAGAGCGGGGGTCGGAGGGGGGAGAGAGCGGGGGTCGGAGGGGGGAGAGAGCGGGGGTCGGAGGGGGGAGAGAGCGGGGGTCGGAGGGGGGAGAGAGCGGGGGTCGGAGGGGGGAGAGAGCGGGGGTCGGAGGGGGGAGAGAGCGGGGGTCGGAGGGGGGAGAGAGCGGGGGTCGGAGGGGGGAGAGAGCGGGGGTCGGAGGGGGGAGAGAGCGGGGGTCGGAGGGGGGAGAGAGCGGGGGTCGGAGGGGGGAGAGAGCGGGGGTCGGAGGGGGGAGAGAGCGGGGGTCGGAGGGGGGAGAGAGCGGGGGTCGGAGGGGGGAGAGAGCGGGGGTCGGAGGGGGGAGAGAGCGGGGGTCGGAGGGGGGAGAGAGGGGGGGGGTCGGAGGGGGGAGAGAGGGGGGGGGTCGGAGGGGGGAGAGAGGGGGGGGTCGGAGGGGGGAGAGAGGGGGTGGGGTCGGAGGGGGGAGAGAGGGGGGGGGGTCGGAGGGGGGAGAGAGGGGGGGGGTCGGAGGGGGGAGAGAGGGGGGGGGGTCGGAGGGGGGAGAGAGGGGGGGGGATCGGAGGGGGGAGAGAGCGGGGGTCGGAGGGGGGAGAGAGCGGGGGTCGGAGGGGGGAGAGAGCGGGGGTCGGAGGGGGGAGAGAGCGGGGGTCGGAGGGGGGAGAGAGCGGGGGTCGGAGGGGGGAGAGAGCGGGGGTCGGAGGGGGGAGAGAGCGGGGGTCGGAGGGGGGAGAGAGGGGGGTCGGAGGGGGGTCGGAGGGGGGAGAGAGGGGGGTCGGAGGGGGGAGAGAGGGGGGTCGGAGGGGGGAGAGAGGGGTTGGAGGGAGATTCATTGATTATTTATCCTGGCTATGTTTCACATTTCTGTTTGTTATTGTCTCAGTGGCGAACGTAATCAGTGAGTTACTGCTTATATTGATTTGGTCATCTAATTACTTTATTTTTATTGCAAGGTCTCTTTGTATATGAAAGTTTTCCTGTGATGTCATAACCCATTCTACCTTTGCTGAATGCCTTATAAAATGTGGACCTCAACCATCCAACATGGAACTGGATATGAAAATTATCAGAGTGAAAAATTACAAGAACAAACTTCTGACATTACAAGAAAACTTTCATATACTAAGAGCCCTCGCCAAAAAAAGAAAGTAATCACTGAGCAAATCAACATAAACAGTAACTCACTGATCATATTGAGCACTAAGATAATAACAAACAGAAACATAACCTGAATAAATAATTAATGAATATTCCCCCCCCCCCCTCTCTCTCTCTCTCTCTCTCTCTCTCTCTCACACACACACACACACCACACACAAAATGAAAAAAATATCAAACCACACACACAAAGCATGAAAGATAAACGGCAACACTACACACTATAAACCCACACATGTTGAACACACAATGAAAAATGCACGTGAAGTTTTGTAATAAATGTGTGTGAAAAAAAAAAAACAGAAATTAATTGTCTTTCATATGGGGACTGAATGAACATATCTCACAGACTACACACATGGAGTAGCAACATTGGAAATCATAACATCATACAATATTTTAAACGGAAGCTATTTGTGCTGTAAAAGTGGTTTCTAATCCAAAAAACATGAGAAATGTAACATAGTACCATATTTGTAACTACTACATATATAAAAAGAAACATGTGCTGCAGCACACTGAAGATGCTTCACAAATAAAAGAAGCAAAACTCATACGGCAAAAAATAAACTGTCCTTCATTAGATACAAAGATGGAACATACCTCCATGAGGTAGAATAATGGTTTTAAAATTTGAAACGCAAGCACCGATTGCATTATACTCTGCACCTTTCACTTGACTAACTCTCTTTGCATCTAAATGAGCTTTAAAAATTTGCTCCTTCACCAACTGTCTTCTTTTTAAATGCTAATCTTTTCTTGACTGGAATTACAGCAGATGGTAGTTCAATCACTTTCCAAACATCATTATTCTTCAGAGTTAATTTCTTCATTGATTGCAAATATTCATTCCACTCTTTCATAAGAAAGAACTGTTTCATAATAAGATAATGGTTCGTCACTGTTCCTCCTTCTCAACATTTGTTTGTGCTTCTTGAGTATATAAGCCTCCCCTTCGGAAGGAAGGATCATTGGATGACATTTGCTTAAACTCATTTTTTCCTTCTATTATTTTTCTTGGCCTGCATCAATTTTGCGAAGTTTGAGAATGTTCCACGAGTTACTGATTAACTTAATTTTCATCTGTGAAACAATCAAATCTCTCTTCAGTGTTAGAATCTTCTCTCTTACTTTTTCTTTCATTTTCTATTCTTGGCAATGGTAATGCTCTTTCATTGTAGAGTTCAATAAATTTTTACTTGTCTCTGTTTTCAGCTGAGCCTTTGCCATTCAAAAATTCTATGAATATACAGTCCCTAAACTCCACAACCTGCTTCGTTTCTGGCATCCAGATTCCGCATCCACAGACATATACAGTATCCCATAAGAATGCCTTTTTCTGTCCTTGTGGATAATTTAGAGCAATGACACTGTTTGGATACGTAAACATCCTATCGCGTGTAAATGTTGGGCACATGGCTTTCACCTGTCACAATTCATGACATTTTTTCATTGTTGTAGCTATTTGCAACACCACTTCCTATGTACACCACAGCATACAACAATCAACCCAAGAAATCTTTGGTAAATTGCTTCGTTGCAACTGCGACCATTAAAGTTCTATAGAAATGTTTAGCTTCACCAATTTCTGCGGCTTATAAGTCATTGTTTCTTCAATGCAGAGTCGCTTTATGTATTTACATGTTTGTTTTTCTGTTTGAATCTTCCACTTTTCGAATTCTCCAAACACTTCAGCCTTATTTTTTTTAAAAACCATACAAGTACATATATGCTTGCATCATCCATCATACTCAAAATATATGTCACCTCCATAATTTTGAACGCTAATATCTCCTATGAGATCAAAATGAACAACTTCTAAAGTGGTTATTCATTCCTTTACGTACTGTGTTACAGCTTTTGGAAACAGTCTTCGTGTCGATTTGCCCGCATAACATTCATTAATTATTTTGGCCCTTACTGTACTTTTTCCCCACAGTCTGACAACCTCGATAGGCCTCCATTACTACCAAGGGATCCTAAAAGTACTAGTAAATTGTATGTCTTCTAGACTACACACATAGGTAGATTACTCTGTCGAGTTCCAAAAAGAATTGGACATGAACAACCACCAAATTCTGTCCTCATGGCTGAATCTTTGAGGGTGAATTCTGGGGTATCAATCTCAGATCCCTTCGGGGCAAAATCTATCAATGGAAAACCCAGGATGGAATAATGACAATATTATGAAAATAATAGAGGAGACACTGAGTTGCTGACCCGCAGCCTTTTGATGCGACTGTCTCCAACTCAGCGTCTCCTCTATAACAAATCACCTTCGAGAAAGTGATGTGTTGCTACCATGTCTTTCTCTATTTGACAAACGATGGTTGAAACCTCAGAAAGTGTTTTCATGTCAGTTAAGTAGTTGATTTCGACCTGCAGACTTCGCAGAATGTTTGTTTCTTTTGTGCATGAGCTCAAGTTTACATTTATGCAATGTATCTGCAAGACAGGGCGACACACACAGTCTTTCTGCATGCTGACACTTGCCTGTAGGTCAATTACATGGCCCCTTGCACTGCTGTTCTCGCTCCGAATTGGACTGTGCGCCATGGAAGCTAGAAGGACATGACAATATTTTGATGACTTCACAGTAAATGAAGAATTTTACTACCTGAAAGTGATAGCTGCAATTTTCTCAGACACGTCCAGAAGGGAGTGTATAGCCACTGAGCTTACATTATTTCAGAAGTCATGGTAGCCACTGAGCTTAGATTACTTAAAAAGTAATGGTAATTTTCACCTCTTCTGCTTGTTTATAATTATAACAACAGATCTCTTCATTTTTTATTGTTTTCCCATTTCCTCTACCAATATCCTGTCAGGTCCCCAGAGGATTTAATTAACAAAATGACATAGCTACTCATAATGTAAAGGTTCAGCCAGTATTTCTTACGCGGACGCCGCGCAGTACCGCAGACACGGAAGGGAAAGTGTCACACAGTACAAATAGCCTGAGCTAGTAAACACGTCGAGGATACGAACAGCGCGTCTCTCGGACCTTGGAGGGTGAGAAGGAACTTTCCATCCAGGACTCGGCCCAACATATCGAAACCAATGTAGGTCCACAGCGACGAAATGTCCGGGAAGACCGAAAAATAAGTTAGAGAAAGCGGATGCGAGGGCTGCGTCCGAGCAGGGCAGACCTTCACAATGGGTATTTAAGGCCATCCACGAGCAGCACGAAGCAGAGTCATCGCAGAAGTCGAAGAGGGCACAAGCAGCGCCCAAGGCCCGGTAGCATCGAGAAGGTAGCATCCGCTAGTGATGAGTTTATAGTAACTGCAACTACGAGAAGACGGTGATGCTCTTGTGGAATCAACTACAACTGTTAGTTAAGTAGAAGTTTTACCGTGGAATAGTTTTGAACAGGGACAGTTTGTCTCTGCCTCAAGTAGCCTCTACAGCTAGTTTCAGTAATAGAAGGAATAAGCCACTGGCTGGTGCTTGTCTCCTGTGGATAAGATCAGGGTCCTTTATTTAAACGAAGAGTAAAGTGGAGATTCTGGCTGAATCTATAGAAGTGTACAGAGTAAGGGGAAGGGTCTGACACCTCACATGTTCTTTGTGATATTAGTTTAATAAATTACGTTAAAGGAGAAATCTCACCTTGCTGTTTTTTCAGTGCAGCCAATTCCCCCATTGTACCCGCTACCTATTGGAAGTATTGTCTAAGGTATCTACACCACCTACACGTCCTTAGACAGTCCAGGAGATTCTACTCCCTCTCACCTCCATAATAAAGACTAGTTAAAGGGAACCGCAAACCCATAATTGTCGTCAGCGTCCCGACTGCGCCACGCAGGCTCCACCAACTCTATATTGGTATCCGTGACCTGTGCCGGGACGCGACAATCCGTCATGATATTTTCTTTTGTAGTACTAGATAGGGATAATTTTAAGTAGTTATACAGCAATAGCAATAGATCACAAGTCCTCATTTATATGAGTAACAAATGGAGGTAGGGACATGCCATCATTTTCCCAGCATTCTAATAGTACACTGTGCCTAGTAGATGAGTTAATACGTGCAACAAATTCTGTGGTGTCGTCACAGCTGTCCTGCCAGGACAAGGTATTACTAAAAACTACTTGCGTCCTCCACTAGGACTTGTTTTGGCAGCTCAGCAGTGTGGCGGCATCCGCTGCCCAAGTAATGAGTGTGGCAGCATGGATTTAGAGTTTTTTGATGTTGAACTGATTATTAGTGAACTGAAAAAATATTCAGGGATGTGGGATGTTCATAAAGACAGAACAAAAACGAAAAATGTGTGCTTGTTGTATATGACTTGAGCAAAAATAAGAAAAGCTACAGAATGAAACAGGTAAGCTTTTGTCACTGAAGGACTAAAATGAAATCCCATATTTCATTGTTAACAGCTAAATCCTTCTTGACATTTAACATTTTGTGGAAAATTCTCCATGTGGCTGAAAGGAATGCTGAACATGCATTCAACAGATCTTCTGGCAAAGGTATGATGATAATCGATTGTGGGCTTTTGATTAGGAACTACGGTACAGCTGCATAACATTTTGTGGTAGAAAAAAATGCTTCATTTCCAATAAATATGAGAGGAAAAATTGGTTTTTACATTCATGGTACAATTATGCCATTTGGAATATGCAGTTTGTTATTTTGGCACAACTAGACAAACTTTGACTTCTCAAATGAGATACCCTATGATTTTCTTCTATAGACACCAATATCAACAAGAGAAATTCATAGTTTAAATCAGCTATAGTGAACATAACTACACACACACACACACACAAAAAAAAAAAAAAAAAAAAAAAAATTGCGGCTAAACAATGTTTCTACTGGAGGAATAGCTGCACTCATATTGGGCCTTTGCCACTGATTAAAGCATTAATCCTGTAGTCCAGTTGATAAAAACATATAAAGTTGAAAGTTTATATGGAAGTAATTAAGAAATTTTCACTGTCTTTTGTCAGCTTCACGAACATTATCATAGAACTACATCCGAGATGATGTTTTGGTATCATTGGTTATTCCAACAAACATCTCTCCTTTCTTTTGAAGTAACTTTTATACCTGTACATATCCATTATGTATGCTTGCTTATCCAGCACCGAGGTGGAAATTTTGTATCACTTCGATTCCAAGTATGAAATGCTGCGTAGATGGACACAGAGTCCTGGGTCAAATATTCGTTTGACACTTGTGTGATCTGGGGCTTACGAAATGAGAAGACTGCATACACACTCTGAAGAACTCATTTCAAAACTCTTATTTAACAAAATGTGGTCCATATTAGTTACATGGATAATAAAGATGAGTGAATAATAAACAAAACAGTGATCAAGTAACTAAGAAGGTAGTACTCTGAAGTAGAATGTCCTGCTGCTCTGATGACTCTACAAACTCTTTTGACCATATTTACAATGAGTAAACCCACACTTAGAGAGCTACTATCTGTTCCTCACGCAAAATTTTCCACCATTCAACCATAACCCTAAATCACACCACACCATCAGTTTTTTCTTTCCAAATACAGAGTCTTTGATGTAAAACCCCAGCTACTCCCATTACCTAGCTACAAAGAGCATACTATTTGTTACACACAGAAATAAATCTGATCCTCTGCCAGGTGTTGACTACTTGCAGTCATGTTCAGAAATGAGGAAATATCCTCCCTACTTATTCTTCTCAGCCCTGACAAATAAATACCTCACTGCTTAAACAACTTATGATGTACTGGTATTATGAGAAGGAAAGCTGCTACTCACCATATAGCAGAGATGCCGAGTCACAGACAGGCACAACAAAAAGACTCTCACAATTAAAGCTTTTGGCCATTAAGGCCTTCATGAAAACACACACACACACACACACACACACACACACACACACACACACACACGACAGCAGACCCACGCAACTGAAACCACACTGCGAGCAGTAGAACCAGAGAATGATGAGAGTGATGACTGTGTGGGGGAAGGAGGAGGCTGGGGCTGGGAGGGGTAGGGATAGTGTAGTGAGGGTGGCGGACAGTGAAGTGCTGCAGGTTAGACGGGGGGAGGGGGGGGGGGGGGGCAGGAGAGAGGTGGGGAGGGGAGGGGGGAGAAGTAGCGGAAAAGGAGAGAAATAAAAAGACTGGGTGTGGCGGCGGAATGACGGCTGTGCAGTGCTGGAATGAGAACAGGGAGGGGGCTGGATGGGTGAGGACAGTGATTAATGAAGGTTGAGGCCAGGAGGATTACGGGAATGAAGGATATATGGCAGGGAAATTTCCCACCTGCACAACTCAGAAAAGCTGGTGTCTGTGGGAAGGATCCATATGCCACAGGCTGTGAAGCAGTGATTGAAATGAAAGATATCATGTTTGACTGTGTGTTAAGTCACAGCGTGGTCCACCTGTTTCTTGGTCACAGTTTGACAGTGGCCATCAATGTGGACAGACAGCTTGTTGGTTGTCATATTTACATAGAATACAGCATAGTGGTTGCAGCTTAGCTTGTAGATCACATGACTCGTTTCACAGGTAGCCCTGCCTTTGATGAAATAAGATGATGCCAGTGACCGGACTGGAGTAGATGGTGGTGGGAGGCTGTATGGGACAGGTGTTGCATCTAGGTCTATTACAGTAGTATGAGCCATGAGGTAAGGGTTTGGGGGTTGTGTAAGGATGGACGAGTATATTGTGTAGGTTTGGTGGACAGCGGAATACCACTGTGGGAGAGATGGAAAGCATAGTGGGCCGGACATTTCTCATTTCAGGGCACAGTGAGAGGCAGTCTAAACACTGGCGGAGAATGCAATTCGGTTGCTCCAGTCCTGGGTGGTACTGAGCTACAAGAGGAATGCTCCTCTGTGACTAGATGGTGGGACTTGGGAGGTGGTGGGAGACTGGAAAGATAAGGCTACTGTGCCTTGTTGTGCAATCTTGTGTGTGTGTGTGTGTGTGTGTGTGTGTGTGTGTGTGTGTGTGTGTGTGTGTTCTGTTGATGAAGGCCTTAATGGCCAGAAGCTTTAATTGTGAGCGTCTTTTTGTTCTGCCTACCTACGACTCAGCATCTCCACTATATGGTAATTAACTTCTCATAATATTGTTACATTCCATTGTTTGATTTATGATAGATTGATGAATAATGTGTGTTGCCACAGTGTTATTACTTCCTAACTTTTTGTATCACTGGACATGTATCTGTGACAAACCAAAGTGCTTCAACTGTCCCACATACTGACTCACTCACCGTACTCAGTTAAACATAAGGCTTCTTGTGACAGTAATGTGTCACAATACTGTGCAGATTTCTATACGATCATGAACACAAACCAAAATATAGTTCACCAATACAAAAGCTGCCAGCAAATTATTCACATTTAGCCAGCTGTATGCAGAAGGTCCGTTCACCTCAGCAACAGTTTCACAATCTGTGCCCACTGGATCAAGACCCCCCCCCCCCCTCTCTCTCTCACTCTCAACACTAACTTTTCTGAACTGTTTAGATAATAAACTTCCCTCTGCTGAACACGTCCATGAGTCTTACAACACCGATAACTTCAATCTCTGCTAGTCCTTGCCCTGCAGTATTCTATTTCATTTGCTCTTGTCCCTGCCACTGGAAAAGAATACGAAAAAAAAGCACCACATTCCTAACACTGAATATGTCTAACACTCGACTTGACACCTGTGGCTCGTCCAGTAAGTGCAAAGTCATTTTCTACCGTTTGTAACTGCAGTTCCAGTTCGTCTCCTTAATGTGCTTTTCTATTTCCATTCTTTCCTACTTGGTCTTCCTTTCTTTTCTTTAGAAATAACTAAATAAATGAATAAAAGTCCTTTTACATCACGCTCCAAAAATGTGTGTCGTCTCCCTGTTCCCTACCTCACATATATTTTTTGCTTATGTTCCTCTTGCCATAAAGTTATTGTATCACACGTTCTTTTCAGTTCATAAAAAAGTGTTATTTGCTTTTGGTTTTCCATACTAGGGACTATTATTATGAAAATTCATTATATTAACATGTATGAAGCTCAAAACTTAATGTATTACTAACCTCTAGATACATGTTTCCATGCAGCTCTGACAAGGCACGTTTTGGGAGACCGCTTCGCAAATGCAAGCCATCACAGTTTTGGGACACAACATATTTCAAAATACCTACACGATGCAGTTCAAATAGTGCCATATGAGCTAGTGTTGGTTCTGCCTTTGTCAAGTCATGGTGGCTAATGAGAAGAAAAAACACAGAAGTACACAGGTACATTAAACTTCAATAAACACAGTAATTCCACTGTATGATGAATTATTTCATTAGTCTCTCTCTCTCTCTCTCTCTCTCTCTCTCTCTCTCTCTCTCTCTCTCTCTCTCTCACACACACACATACACACACAGGTATATCTGATAACATAACATACAAAAAATTAATATACTCAACAAACAGGATATTTTTTAATTATTTTCATCTGTAACATTTCTGAGGGAAAACAATGCTTCACAAACACAACCCACAAACAGAAGTTAATTTCATTCATCATAATCTATGTTTTTCAAAACCACAGTTGCGTATGTCATTAATGAAACACACAGCACCAGCTACTTTTCCCACGTGCACCAGAAAAAATGTAACTCGTACAATATTTCAGTACGTGAATTAGAATGACATCAGTACAGCATAAAATAAAATGTTGAATGGTTAGAGCTCTAATGAGAAATACAATTACCTTCCTCCCAAAGATTACATAAAGTAGCTCAATCATATCAGCAAATTTTGCCTTTAGAGGCCTACACGCAACTACAAGAGGAAATGAACCAGTCAGTCATGACTGGAAGACAGTGAGGTGGATGTTTATCAATTGTGTAAAACATTGACCTAATAGAACTACAGTCTAGGAATTCTGATGGTTCAGGCCTTCAATCATTTCACTCCTGTGAGAATTTGGACATGTTAACAGACATTACATTTGTTGGATATTTCAACTCATCCTTGAGTTAATTACTGAATATAGTGATCCAAATCAATGTGCCCACATCTCTGACTAGTCATCTTCTCGTGCAGGAGTAGCCAAGGTCTGTGTGGCTTCCAAAAGATATGTTGCTGCCTACTTATTTGTCAACTGGATGGCCGATGCAATGCTCTTCAATTTGAGAGATCATAAAAACTCAAAATCTGATGCCTACAGAAAACAGAACCTCCTTAAGAATAGTGGTTCTAACTGCCCTTTGATCAAGTTCACAAGGTTTAATAAACTGTAAAGACTTTTCTGTCATGTTATGTTGGCTAATGTCATATGTATTACGACCCGTGTCATGCAAAAGGCACTTCTGTGCAGAGTGCCAGAGTGATAGGGAAGCACAGAGGGGATCAGGTTTGTATTAAGTGTGGCGGTAGAGACTGGGCAAACGAAATCCAGGCTGCCAGACCGTGTTTCTGTGGACAACAATCAGGTTCATTTGCCTATGGCAGATCGCATTACACATTCAAATCTATGAGCAGAATAATAAATTTGAAAACCAATTTTGACTGTCTAGATGGGATTCATGCTGATTATGTGCATATGCTGGTCCACAGTTGCTGCATCACATCAGAAGGCAAGGACAGCTGACATAGCTTTGTACAATTTTCCTCAAAAAGGCGATTGTTTATTAACAGTAAGGTCATCGAAACTGGTTATGAACATTACAGCATAAATTAACTCATTTGACATTACTGAGAGAGACTGCATTTATGGTCCATAGAACAAGAAAGCAATTCTTTGAGTTACTCGAGGGAATGCTGCCCCATAACGTTGAAAACCAGCAACGTCTCGATAGGTAACCCTCACTGTCATTTTAAGACATTTTCCAATTTGTGCCTTGAAAGTGACACGAGGTTACCTGTTGAAATATTGGAGTTTTCTGTGAATTCACCCAGCTGCATTCTCGTTAGCTATTAGAGTGTAGTACACATGTTGAAAAGGCCTAAATTTCACAACTATCTACCTAACTAGCAAATTAGCTGCTTCCCTTTGGGCAATCTGTTAAAAATTACAGTCATGTCACTCAGAACAAGTGAATGTGTGCACACATCTTAGGGTACAAAATCCCAGCCAATAGAGTCTGAAGTCTCATACACTATTTACACAACTAATATGGTGACAAACAAAACAGTTTTTAAACCAAGAGCCTTTAAAATCAACAACTGTTGTTACCTTACTTTGGAACGAAGTCTACATCGTAATACCATTGTCACTGCTATTTGAATCTGTCTCCAAAGTATGTGATTGCAAATTTATGATTATAGGTTCAAGGCTCACCTCCATCTTCACCTCCCAATCAAAGTCCTCTTCCTTAAAGCTTTTCAACGGGCTACATGGAATCTGCCCACACTGAAGGGGAGACGATGTCTATTATTTCATGTTCAAGCATCTGTTGTCTTGAATGTTTTGTTCTTTACCATCATATACCTTTTAACCTGCACCCAAATTAATTCAATCAGATTATACTGGCAGTGGTATGGTGGCCAACTCAAAATTGTATGACAACATTCAAGTGCTAGTAAATCAAGTTCATATGCATTGTTGTGTGACTTGTATAAATTAATGAGCAACAGGAGTTCAGCACGAGTCCAATTGTATAATAGAACTGAATGTTTTTAATTTTAAGCCAGAGCACAGTAGCCACTTTTCTGTTGTTTGACTTAGTATTCTCTCTGTAAGAGCTGGTGCTGTCCACTACAATTACCGTCGACTTTGGTTCAGGTATGGAACGAATTGCTCAGTGAACCACTTCTTGAAACTGACAGCGTTCATTTCCGAATAGCAATCACTGCCATTTTTCTTGGCTAAATACTTGCTTTCTCACAGGGACAAAACCAGGGCAAAAGCCATTGAGCAAAGTTATTATCTAGGACTTTTTCCTATGAGAAATTAAAAATTGCTAGTAAGGTCACTCTTTTCCAGCAGTTTTCCTAGAGTAATTGTGATTCACAAATTTTTGATTAACATAATTTATAGTGAATCTTTCACAAAGTCTCAAGCAACTGGAAAAAAGCACAGGTGACTTCTGTATAAGAAGGGTAAAGGAATGGACCTGTAAAATTACAGACCAACACTCTTAACGCTGGTTTACTGCAGAACTCTTGAATATATTCTGAGTGTGAATATAATAAATTTTCTCAAGACCGAGAAGCTTTTGTCCATGAATCAGCATGGTTTTAGAAAGCATTACTCGTGTAAAATTCAGCTTGTTCTTTTCTCACATGATGTAAGCGAATTAACAGTTTAGTGAAAGTGAACAGTTCAGATTTCTACGCATTCAGATAAATAGTAAACTGTTGTGGAAAGCCCACATTCAGGATCTTGTACAAAGACTTAATGCTGCCATTTTTATTATTCGAACAGTATGTAAAGTAAGTGATAGCTTGATACAAAAATTAGTCTACTTCGCTTATTTTCATTCGTTTAAGTCATATGGTATTATATTTTGGTGTAACTCTTCCCATTCTAAAAGGATATTTTTGGCTCAGAAATGGGTGGTTCAGGCAATAAGTGGTGGAAGTTTGTGAACCTCTTGTCAACCCCTATTCACTAGTCTGGGTATTTTGACATTAGCCTCTCAATATATATATTCTTTACTGCCATTTCTTGTTAACAATATCAGCTTATTCTCAAGAGTAAGCAGCTTTCACTCAGTTAATACTCGGCAGAAATCCAACCTGCATTTGGATCGGACTTACTTTAATCTTGTGCATTATACTGCTGTATCCATTTCCAATAAGCTATCACAAGTATTCAAAACTCTTAGCAGTAATTCACGCGCTTCCAAATCGAAACTGAAGAGTTTCCTCATGGATCACACCTTCTATTCTGTTGAGTTCCTTGAAAAATTAAGCTGATTCTTATGTTATATTGTTAACTGTGTTTACTTAAAATTATGGCTTGACTTTTTTTTTGGGTTGATAAACATTTTATTTTTATCTGTTATTACTTTTATGTTGTAATTTCATGTACTGATAAATTCCATGACCTAGGAGATTTGATCCTCAATTTGGTCCTACATAACTTGACGTGTAAATAAAAATAATAAAAAACTATGGATGAAGGGCAACAGGCAGATTCCACATTCCTATGTTTCCGAAAAGCATTTGACGTGATGCCCAACTGCAAGACTGTTAATGAAGGTATGAGCATACTGAATAGGTCACCTGATATGTTAGTGGCTGGCAGACTGCAACCCAGGAAATTGTCCTCAATGGCACATGTTGGATCAGAGACAAGGGTATCATTATGAGTGCTTCAGGGAAGTGTGATAGGACCACATTATTTTCTATATACATGAATGATCTGGAGGACAGAATGATCAGCAGTCTGTGGCTGATTGCTGATGATGCTGTGGTGTATGAGAAGGTGTCCAAGTTGAGTGACTGTAGGACGATACAAGAAGACTTAGACAAAATTTTTAGTTGTTGTGATGAATGGCAGGTAGCTCTAAATATAGGAAAATGTAAGTTAATGAAGATAAGTAGGACAAACAAACCTGTAATGTTAGGATACAGCATTAGTAGCGGCCTGCTTGACACAGTCACATTGTTTAAATATCTGGATGTAACATCGCAAAGTGATACGAGACTGAATGAGCATGTGAGCATTGTGGTAGGGAAGGGGAATGACTGACTTTGGTTTATTGGGAGAATTTTGTGTAAGTATGTTTCACCTGTAAAAGGGATCACACACAGGACACTAGTGCAATGTATTCTTGAGTACTGCTCAAGTGTTTGGGATCTGCACGGGTCAGATTAAAGGAAGACGTCAAAGCAATTCAGAGGCAGGCTGCTAGATTTGTTACTGGTAGGTTCAAACATCATGCAAGCATTACTCAGATGTTTCGGGAACTCTAATGGGAATCCCTGGAAAGAAGTTGACATTCTTTTCAAGGAACACTACTGAGAGAACTGTGAGAACCGGCATTTGAAGCTGAATGCAAAATGGTTCTACTGTCACCGAATGCATTTGGAGTAAGGACCAAGAAGATAAGATACGAGAAATTTGATCTCATACGGAGGTGTATGGACAGTCTTTTTCCCTATCTGTTTGTGAGTAGAACATGAAAGGAAATGACTAATAGTGAAACAGGATACTATCCTCCACACATCATATGGTGGCTTGTGGAGTATGTATGTACACGTCAATGTAGATGTAGATACCATAGTTTTGGATTGGCTCTCACCTGAACACAGTACAAATTACTTTTTAGACTGACCCAGATGCTGCAAGCAACCGACAAACGATAACAGGCAACTTTTGTTCAGAAGCAGATTAGCTCACAGATCCAAATCCGGGCTGTTTAAGATTAAGCTGGAAGTGACTGGATTTGGGCTTCCTCAAGTACTGCTTGTATTTTTATTACCATTGAGCATACAGATCCTCATTTGGCTTCTTATCCTGAATTATTTCGAAAAGCTTAGGTCATATTTAGGTTTAATAAACTATGTTTACTGCCTTATCTTGAAGTGTATTGTTGGTATAATGTCCACTTTATGTGAAGACAGTGGATATCATTTTATGCCTTCACTCTTTGCTTTCTCCAGTTTGGATGAGGAGGTGCATGTCCGCCACTTAATTTCCGAGTCCAGTTTTGTTTCATCATCACATTATTGATCTACATGAGCAAAACCAATGAAAAATCTGAAACTTCCTGAAAGTTTAAAAATACAGAATATCAGCCATGAACTTATATGAAGATGAGAAGTCTTTTGTCATAATTTCAACTGCTGAGCCCTCTACTTGTGGGCGAAGTGATCAATATTTACGAACTGTCAATCACCTCTGCCTGAAGACTCCAGTGTGAATTATTTGAGACAATCCCTGATGAAATACCAAGACTACACTGTAGGTGTCAGTCTCTGAGTACAAACTAATTTTCATGAATAGTAGCTGTTGCTGTGCATTCTGACAGGAGTTTGCCTTCAAGCATTATTCCATCACTTCAGTCTGCTTCTTGCATTAGTGTGCATGTTTTGAATGTTTTATACACATTAGTTTATGGCTATATTGTTCTTACAGTATTTGTAATGGTGACATAAAATAATAGAACCATGAGTTACACCAACAAACTAAAGTTCTAGTGCTCTGCACTTATAACTTCCTGAAAAGAGTGTGGGGCAAAGACAAGACGTGCCCATATGGCGCCAACTCAAACATTACCAATTGCCAGGAAAGAGCTGCTGAAGTGTGGGATGTTAGACTGATGTCAGAATCTTGCAACAGATACCTAGTGAAAATCTTTTAAAGTGCCAGGGAAGCAACACAATCTAAAAAAAGAAGCAAGTCACCTAGATGACTTTGCTTATAGCCCCCAGTCCACACAATGGTGCCAATGGTTGGTTGGTTGGTTTAAAAGAGGGGTAAAGGGATCAAACCAAGAGGTCATCTGTCCCTTGTTCCGAATAAGACAATGTCACAAGTGTGAGAATAAAACAAAACGAGATTGACAACGCAAAACAGAATGAAAGGAAAAATCACAAGAACGATGAAGGGCAACAAATGGGTAAATGGACGAAAGAGGACAAGAAAACCACAGAAACGTAAGAAACGGGATGAAGAGATTAAAAAAATAAAGCTGACCATGAGAATAAAAAAGGATGAGGCACTGACCATGAGAATAAAAAAGGATGAGGCAGCCACTCTGCAACACATTAAAACCTCCACCCTAGAAGCACTAGGGTGGAGGACACAGAGGGACAAAGGACATCGCTAAAACTTAGATCAAATGATAAAACGCACCCTCACGAATAAAACGTAAACCTAAATCAGCCGATGAGGTGTTGTCAGATAAAATTAGTGGCAACGAGTCCGGTAACCCAAGATTTCGTCGCTGGGCAGTCAATGTGGGACAGAGCACCAGAATATGGGCCACTGTCAACCGGGTGCCGCACCGACACTCAGGTGGGTCTTCACGGTGCAGGAGGTAACCGTGGGTCGCTCGAGCGTGGCCAATGTGGAACCAGCAGAGGACAACTGATTCCCTGCGAGAGGCCTGCACGTAAGTCTTCCACATGTTCGCAGTCTCCTTAATGACACACAGTTTTTGTGAGTACTGTTATACCATTCCATCTCCCAAAGCCGAAAAACTCTACGGTGTATGTCAGAACGCAGGTCACGTTCAGAGATGCCCATCTCCAGAAGCGGTTTCTGCGTAGCCCGTTTGGCCAGCCTGTCGGCAAGTTTGTTGCCTGGGGTGTCGACATGTCCCGGGGTCCACCCGAACACCACTGAACGACGGGACTGGTCCGGGGCATAGACGTTACCAAATGATAAGGGTAGCTTGAAGGCTGCTTAAGGAGACAGTACACAGAAGAAACGATTCCCCGGAGCATGAACAGATATGTTGAAGTGCACGAGAGATGGGCACCAGTTCTGCAGTGAATACACTGCAGCCATTGGGCAAGGAATGCTGTTCAAAATGGCCTCTGTGGACGTAGGTGAAGCCAACATGATCATCAGCCATCCAGCCGTCAGTGTAAACCACTTCAGAGCCCCAGAACACGTCAAGAATCGAGAGGAAGTGAGAGCTGAAAGCGGCAGGAGTAACTGAGTCATTACGGCCACGCTAAAGCTAAAGGTCCGGACGAGTCTGTGGCCTAGATGTACACCGTGGAGGTGTATGTGGACGGACGTGGATGGGAGGTGGTAAAGGGAAGAACTCCAGTTCAGACAGAAGGGATCGCATGCAAACCGCAATCGTCAGCCCTGACCTGGGCCACCGATGCAGAAGATGAACTGCCGCAGGTGGAAAAAGGAGACAGTAATTCGGATGCTCAGGAGAATTATGAATGTGTGCAATGTAACTGGCAAGCAGTTGTTCATGTCGGATCTGCAATGGAGGGACTCCGGCCTCCACCAGGACACTGGTCACCGGAATCATTCTAAAAGCTCCCGCCGCTAGGTGAATGTCACAGTGGTGCACTGGGTCTAGCACACGCAACGCTGAGGGCACTGCTAAACAATAAACCAGACTCCCATAGTCAAGGTGGGCTTTAACAAGGGCTTTGTCGAGCTGCAGCAGAGTAGAGTGATCTTCACCCCAGTTGGTGTTGCTCAGGCAGCGGAGAGCATTGAGGTGCTGCCAACACTTCCACTTAAGCTGACGAAGGTGAAGTAGCCAAGTTAATCGGGCATCGAAAACCAGTCCTAAGAATCGATATGTCTCCACTATAGTGAGTGGATTGTCATGAAGGTAAAGTTCTGGTTCTGGACGAATGGTACAACGCTAACAGAACTGTACGACACAAGACTTAGCGGCCGAAAACTGGAACCCTTGGGTGAGAGCCCACGACTGCGCCTTGTGGATGGCTCCCTGTAGGCGCCGCTCAACAACACCAGTACTGGAGCAGCAGTACGAAAAGAAGAAGTCATCTGCATACACAGAGTTAAGACGGACGGCCCTACAGCTGCTGCTAGACCGTTAATGACCACTAAAAATAGTTATACACTCAATACAGAGCCCTGCAGGACCCCATTTTCCTGGACACGGGGGGGAACTATGGGAGGCACCAACTTGGACACGGAAAGTACGAAGCAACAGGAAATTTTGGATAAAAATCGGGATCGGGCCTCGGACACGCCACTTGTATAATGTGGCAAGGATATGATGTTGCCAGGTGGTGTCATACGCTTTGCGTAGATCAAAAAGGATGGCGTCTGGAAAAGGCTGTTCAGATGGCAGACTCCAGGGGCACAAAATTATCAAGAGGTAGAGCGACCCTGGTGGAAGCTGTAGGCCACACGACTCCAGGACCCAACCCAACCGCCGATACACCATACATTCCTGCAGCTTACAAACAACGTCGGTGAGGCTGATAGCTATCCACATCAAGCGGGTTTTTACCAGATTTGAGCACCGGAACGATGGTGCTCTCCCAGCATTCAATGGAAAGACGCCATTGCACCAAATCTGATTGAAGATGGCGAGGAGGTGGCACTTGTAGTCAGACAAGAGATGTTTAATCATCTGACTGTGGATCCGATCTGGCCCAGGAGCTGTGTCGGGGCAATGTGCAAGTGCACTGAGGAACTCCCACTCTGTAAATGGGGTATTATTGGGTTTACTGTGGCACGTAGTCAATGAGAGGGTTTTACTTTCCATCCGCCGTTTGAGGGTGCGAAAGGCTGGGGGGTAATTCTCCGATGCAGAGGCTCGACCCTAGTGCTCAGCAAAGTAATATCAGGGCCACCCGTTGGGGTCTGGTACCTTGAAAGATGTCTGATCTTCGTCCAGAGTTGGGAAGGTGACGTACGGCATCCAATGGTTGACATCTACCTCACCCGACACTCCTGTTTCTGCCGTTTTATAAGCTGGTGTACCCAGGCACGGAGCCGCTTGATAGCTATCAGATGCTCTAGGGAAGGGTGCCGCTTATGTCGCTGTAGAGCTCGCCGATGTTCTTTATTGCCTCAGAGACATCCGGTGACCACTAAGGAACTGTCATTCACTGGGGGCACCCTAAAGAGCGAGGGATCATGTTTTCTGCCACAGAAACGATTGTTTTAGTCACCTGCTGAACCGTCACATCGATGTTGCTGTGCGAGGGAGATTCCGTAGTGACAGCAGAGGTTAAAGTTTCCCAGTCCACCTTGTTTAAAGAACATCTGGGCAAGCGTCCATAGGCCTGACACCGGGGCAGCGACAAGAAGATGGGGAAGTAGTCACTACGACACAGGTTGTTATGTGCTCTCCAGTGAATAGATGGGAGAAGTCCTGGGCTGCAAACTGATAAATCAATGGCCGAGTAACTACCTCGGGCCACACTGAAATGCACCCCAGTATTTAAAAGGTACAGGTCGAACTGAGACAGTAAAGTTTCGACGCCTCTGCCTCGGCCAGTAAGCACAGTGCCACCCCACAAGGGTTTATGGGCGTTAAAATCTCCCAAAAGTAGGAAAGGTTCAGGGAGTTGATCAATCAGTGCAGTTAATACATTCAGGGGTACTGCACCATCAGGAGGAAGATATACACTGCAGACAGTTGTTTCCTGTGTCGTCCCTATCCTGACAGTCACAGATTCAAGAGGTGGTTTGAAGGGGGCACAGTGTCACCAGAGACTGAATTTAGGACATAAACGCAAACTCCACCTGACACTTGAGTATAGTCGCTACGGTTCCTGTAATATCCCTTACAGTGGCGGAGGGTAGGGGTCCGTACTGCCGGGAAACAGGTTTCCTGGAGGGCAATGCAGATAGCAGGTGTAAAGCTCAACAGTTGCCGTAGCTCAGCCAGGTGGTGGAAAAAACTGCCACAATACCACTGGAGGATGACATCATCGTGAGACTGGGAAGGCACGGAACGTTTAATGAGGCAATTTATGCCACAGGGTCACCTACTGCCACCGACTTATTGCCCGAGCAGTCTACATCCATTGTGCCCGAGGGTCCGATGAGATCTAGGTCCTCAGCGGACACCAGAATCTCAACCCCATCCTCAGTCGCAGAGCTTGCAGATAGTGGTCGTGTTGGTGTCGCCTCAAGTTCATTGTTCTTGGGGGTCTTCTTTTTTTTTATATATATATTTCTTGCACTGTTCCTTGGGTTTCCCTGGTTGGGAGGATTTCAACTGAATCAGTCTCCGGGACTGTGGATGGGTGCGAAGCCCTATTACCAGCTGCTTTTGGGCTCTTCAGCCACTGGCGGGTGTCATTTTTCCCACTAGCAGAAACCTGGGAAGGGAGTGACCCAAGAGACCCCTTCCTAGCAAGAGGAGCCGAAGAAGCCTTATGCTTCTCTGGCTCAGAAGTGAGGAATTAAATCCCTGATGGTTGAGGGGTGTTGTTCCTAAAGTAGGTTGTGCGAGGGCAACAGGGAGGGAAGTCACCTCTTACGACAAGCAGCAATACCTCGGGCCTGCTCTAGACCCCGGGCCCGCAGGAGGGACAATGGTGGCAATACTGGCGCCGACACTGGCCAGTATTTATGAAACAGTACCCACATATTCAGGCCAACATTAAGTTGAATTCATATGAGCCAACATACAAGAGTCCGACACACAGATGCATTTGCGGTTTTGAGTATGAATAATTACATTTAGTCACTGCAAAACGAAAAGGAAAACAAGTGAAAGAAGAAAATGGTAGGCAATGACTATATAACACACACATACAAAAACTCCAGTCCCAGGAGTCAATAGTAAGATGACATGTTCTGGAAAATTCAGTTTAGGGTTAGTCTTTACATTGTTTAGTACACCTTTTCCTCACACGAGATACACCCAACGAATAAATAAATAAATAAATAAATAAATAAATAATCAGTAGGGAAAATGTGTAACTAATGTGGTTTGTAGAACAGGGTAACAAGAAAAATGTTCTACAAAGTTTACAAAAATTGTGGGTAGAATATGATTAATTTTGTATCTGAATTTGAAAGAAGTGAAATGAACTGTGTGTTACAAGGAACAAAAATGTAAACCCTGTGAAGTATATATATATATTCTGTGCCTACAGTGTCACGTCTTTCAGTGTCACACAAATTTTTAATTTTAAAGGGGATCACTTAAGACTATTTCCATGGGTTCGCCCCTCAAATTTCTCCCTCATATCACAAAATTGTTGTCTGATGTAGTACAAACTGAAAAAATAAATTCCTTTTAAAGCACAGTTTCGTATATAATTTATATTGAAAACCTAACACCTGTGTCACAAAACAAATCCTACATCGAGAATACTTTACACAAGTTTAAGGGAAGAAATGCTTCCGATAATTATTACAGTATTTAAAGAACATCAAAATATGAACAGGCTGAAATGAACAAACAGTACCTGAGACTATGCTAATCAATTCAACTGTAAAAAGCTAAGGAGCATATTATTAGCAAAATGAGAAATATGCAAAAGTGAAATGCCAAAATGAGCACTTCTCAACTGGGAGTAAATCAAAACAATCAGAATGGCTTAAACAGAGCATAATAACATGAGCCATAAACGAATAAGAGCTAAGCAACTAAGCAAATAAGAGAATAGGCAAAAACGAGATGCCAACATAATGAGAGCTGGCCAAACTCCGTCGGCACTTATATACGGTTGCGCTGGTGGCGGCACCTCGCGGCCCGTACGCAACACACGAGCGCCTGTGATCGCAATGCACTCTTAGCGCTCACGGCGGCATCTAGCGGCCTGTACGCAAGTTGTGCAATTGCTGTCACAGGTCGACCCTTAATCTATGATGTTACAACCCCCAACTCACAGGTCAGGTACATTATGACCTAACACGTAGTCAGTCAAATATACAATGAAGTTGTTAGATGATTCTAAGTTTATAAAATTAATACTTAAGACACTAACTATCTAAACAGCCTTTTTAATGAATTAGTTTATCATCTGCTCATCATATGGGCCGAAATTATCAAAATCACTACCCATATACAAAACAATTCCAAGATTGTTTCATGGAGTAATTTGGACTTTTTACTTTGCATACAAAGGAATCCTATTACAATTAAAAGCTATAATTTAAAACAAGTAACTATATTTTCATAGGAAATTACTGGACTTCCTGGTTGTAATCCTCAACTTTATAACAATACCAGAGACAGAAAGTTGCTACTCACCATATAGCAGAGATGCTGAGTCACGATAGGCACGACAAAACGATTCACACAATTATAGTTTTTGGCCATTAAGGCCTTTGTCAGCAGTAGACACTACACACACACACACACACACACACACACACACACACACACAGAAACGCGCGCGCGCAAACGCACCATCTGGATCCTTCCCACCTATTCCAACTTTTCTGAGTTGTGCTGGTGGGAACTCTCCCTACAACATATTTTTCATTCTTGCAACTCCCCTAGCCTCGAGCTTTGTTACTCCTCGTCCTCCACCCATTTGTGCCATTCCCTGCTCCAACTCCAGTATTACACATGCCTTCACTCAACTAGTCTTTTTCCCTTCTCTACTCCCCCTCCTCCTGACTCAGCACTTAGTAGCCCCACTAAGTCCCTGCATGCTCTTACAACATCTGCTAACCTGCTATCCCTCTAGACCGCCTCCTTACCCCCACCACCCACCCTGGGTTACTGTTCACATCAAATGCAATTCCGGTCCGCAGTGAGGCCACAGCAACCAGAGACAGTGGATGTGTGTGTGCGTGTGCTTTCTATTTCTGAAAAAGGCTTTTTGAAAAAAAAGTTTTTATGTTTATTAGTCTTTTCATTGTGCTTGTCTATGACTCAATGCCTCCTTTATGGGGCGAATAGCAATCTATCCGTTTTATATATTCCAAAGTATTCTTCCAACTCGATATATGAATCTTCCCATCATAGCTCCTTTCAGTTTCAAAATAGAACTGAAAACATTACTTTTCTGCCCACTCCTAATACAAATGTGTAACCCGTAAAGAGCCCCAAGTTGTCTCAAACTGAACACAGAAGGAATGACAATGAAGGTAACTGGAGTGTCTGTGACAGTGGTCGGCAAACTGCAGCCCACGGGCCACATGCGGCCAAGATCATGTTTCCGTGCAGCCCGCGACCCTCCTCAGCTTCGCACGGGTAGCATTAGTTACCTACTTGTCTGGTGTAGTGGTGTTTTGTTTAGAGAAAATGTGTGGAATTGTGATTAAAGTTGGGGAAGTAATTAGATAACTGAAAACCATTGACCACTTTCATTTAACGCACCACTTGCCGGTGTTCCACAGCGCTAAAGGCGTGAGCGGACTTCTAGTCAACAATGTGAGCCGTGCATCAAACGTGCCGCGTGCCCATGGCCACTCGTTTGTCAGCGGCGGACTTGTCCTGCAGCCGCCTCATTGTTAGCTTTGTCGTATCAGTGCGTCAGCCGTGAACCAAGATTCGTTGCCCCTGAACATTCGTTGCATATTGACTGTATTTGTGTTCATATTTGGTGATATAATTATAAGTGGAATAAATAACATCTGCTGTACCCTCAAGAACAGTGACTAATAGAAAAATATGTGAAGAGAAAAGAAGTTTCCAAGAAATATGGGAAGAAGAGTTTTGCTTTATAAGCGTGCACTAAGAAGGTACTGCTACTTGCTTAATATGCTGGGATACGATTGTGGGACTGAAGAGATGCAATTTATTTTGCCACTACACAAGTAAGTACAATTCATTTACAGTAACTTTTCCTTTGAATTCAAATGAAAGAAAGAAAAAAATTGCTCATCTAAAATCTACCATTTCTTGTCAACAAAACATTATGTTAGCAGCAGTTGGGCAAAGTAAGGCTGTCACAAGAGCATCATATCAAGTATGTAATATTCTGGCAAAAAATGTGACCACCATTTCTGAAACTTTGTTTCAAAATTTCTCCAACAGTAAACAAATATCAGCTGAAATGAATAAGCTCACATTTTCAGAATCTACCTGTCGACGTTGTACAGAAGATATTTCAAAATATATGTTTGAGGCAGTAATTAATAAAGTCAAACTATGCACCTCGCATGTGATTTCAGTACTGATTTAGTTTCGATGGCTCAGTTTTCATTATTTGTGTGTTACTGCACAAATGATGGGGTAATAGAGAAAGATTTTTTAGCAATTATATCCATGAAAAGTCACACAAAAGGATGTGATTTTGCGGAGGCGGGGGAAAAAAAAAAAAAAAAAAAGCAAGCAAGCATTATCTATGAGCAAATTAATATCAGTACGTACAGATGGTTGTCCGTCAATGACGGGTGTCAACAATGCTTTGATAGCACTGATTAAGAAGGAATGGAATTTGCCAAATTTACTCTCCATACACTGCTTACTGCATCAAGTAAGTTCGGCATGTCAAATTTCAAATGCCAAATTGAAGAATGTTATGCAAATGGTTATAAGCATTATAAATTTCATTCGTGCCCGTGAACTTTTTACAGTGATGTTCTCCTACATACTGCTGTCAGATGGCTAAGCAAAGGAAAAGTGCTGGAACGGTTTGTCAATCTGAAATTATTTTATTCTTACAACAAAGTGGCAAAAATTATCCTGAACTTGATGATGATGAATGGTGGATACTTACAGCTTTTTTTGACCGATATTACACAAAAATTCAACACATTTAACTTTGAATTACAAGGACCAAACAAGATAACTGGGCAAATGACAAACAAAATATTTGCATCTGAAGCCAAACTGCAACTATATATAAATGAACTCTAAGTAAAAGATCTGTCTAATTTTCCAACTGTTGCTATGCTCCAATCAGGCTTAGCTATCGCCGAAACTATTTACTGAAACATGGAAGAATATTTGGAAGCCTGGTTTGCCTGTTAATAAAAAGAGCTGGAAATCTGCGGCCCGAGGTGCCACATCATATTGTTAGTTTTGGCCCTTGAGCAAAAACGTTTTACGACCATTGGTCCACGTCCACAGCCACGTGAATGTCCGAATGCAGCTAGGCGAGATTTGCGATAGCTCGAGTGGCACAGTAATAAAGACTTACTTCTGATGCTGACCGAATGTGCAGGCACGAAACGCAGGTGACCTGTGCACAGGTGGGACTACGCGTAGGAGGGGCACACTGCAAAGGACCCAGAAGATGTAACAGGGTACATGAAATAATTTTGGAAAGTCAACTCGGCCTGGCAGGAGACGTGCTTTAGCCACATTTTCTAGTCTACTGGTGAAACTTTCTTCAGGAATGGATGGTAGAACTATGCTGTGGCTACCTCGCAATCAATCAACGTGAAATCGTGCAGGAGTTGTTGTAGATGCCACTCCAGGATGAAATGAACTGCTTCCTGGGGATCGAATTCAGTGCCGGGGACAAGATGCAAGCAAGATGGGGTTTTGGTGTGTTGGGCTGTGGAGAGAAAGCTGATTTTGTAGTGGTATCCAGTTAAGAATAATGCTCGACACTACACTATCTTGGTTGGTTGACTTGGAGTGAATAGGACTAAACTGCAGGGTCATCAGTCCCTTCATCTGTTAAGTGGCAAAACCAGGAGTAGTCGTCAAAGAAAGAAGGCAAAAGACAAATCCCGGAAAGCCTAAGTGTAACTAACACAATAAAAAAGATAAAGCTCAGAAAAAAAACATCACAGACAAGTCATTAAAAGGTGGAAAGGGCAGAGCAAGTCTGGGCCACCGATCAAAGTCCGTCAAAGGTCACCAGGGGCATACGCAGGGGGGGGAGGGGAGGAAGCGGCAGGAGGCAGAGAGAGGTGCACCACCAACTCCATAGGCAGTCCACCACACCAAAAAGCCCTAGGCCGAAAAGCCCTACCTTGCATGGATGAATAGAAACCGTCTTCACAGGCAAAATGTTAACACCAGGTCAGCTGAGTTCGCATTGTCTGCTAGCACCTGAGGGAGCCTGTCAGGAATATTAAGACGCCATCTCAAAGCAGCCAAATTAGGGCAGCCTATGAGTAAGTGGACCACCATCGGGCGGGCTTGGCATTGGCAGTAACAGGGATCCTCAAGCCTGAGAATGTTGTCACAGGTCAGCCAAGTGTGGCAAATGTGGAGTCTACATAGGACAGTAGATTCCCTGTGAGTATCATGCAGGGAAGACTGCCACATGATCATGGTCCCCTCAATTGTCCTCGCTCTATTTGGGAAGATCAGGGCAGACAATTCCGAGTTCAAGAGTTACAGCAATTGATGGTGTAGAAATGATGAAAGGTCCGGTTCTCAAACCCACGTCCAGAATCGACATCCTGGTGCCAAACTGGTCAGCTCATTCATTTCCCAAAATCCCAACATTACCTGGGGTCCAAATGAAAACAACTGGCCCCCCAGCTTGATGGAGGCCTGGGACAAGAGCCTGGATAGCCTTAACCAGTGGGTGAGGAGAGCAGCACTGGTCTATAGCCTGAAAGCTGCTAAGGAAGTCACTACAGAGTAGTACTAGAACAAACATGGTTGGTTGGTTGGAATGGAGAAAGGACCAAACTACGCAGTCATCAGTCCTTCCGACCTTGGAATAACTAAAACTGATAAAACCTCATACTATAAGAGGGAATGACAACGGCCATAAAATTATGAACTATGGACAGAGAAGGAAGGAAGAAAGCAGAAGAAGAGAGGAGGGAAAGAAAGTGACTATGACGGGGGGCATGAAGGAAGAAGCACAGGTAGACAAGATACACACTCAAGATAAAACACACCCTGTAAGAAAAGGAGTGGAAAGGCAGGGGGTGGGGGTGAACCACCAAGCCCATACGAAGACAGGGCGAAGGGGGGAGCAAGACGGCCTGCCATCCCCCCGCCCTCCCCCCATCTACCGATAAGGTTGAAGGTTCCACGCTTAAATAAAGTGATAAAAACCCACATCATGAAGAAATCGTAAAACTAGATCACCCGATGAGGCATTGTCAGCTAACGCCAGGGGTAGCGAGCCAGGAAAGCTAAAAGTCTGCCACAGGGCAGCAAAGTTGGGACAGTCCAGGAAGAGGTGGCCCACAGTCAACACTGGTTCACAACGACAGAGAAGGGGTCCTCACGATGGAGGAGATAACCGTGATTCAGCTAGGTATGGCTGATGTGGAACCGGCAAACGACGACAGAGGCCTTAAGAGAGGTCCGTAAGGATGACTGCCACATAGTTGTAGAATCCTTTATCGCCCTGAGCTTGTTCGGCGAAGAAAGAGTGTGCCATTCTGCATTCCACAGTCTCAAAACCAGACGACGCAATGCCAAGCGAATGCCAAAATGCCAATAGCAAGAGATGGCCTGTTAGTACCCAATTTAGCCAGCTGATCGGCAAGTTCATTGCTGGGGATCCCAACATGGCCTGGGGTCCAAATGAAAACCACTGAGCATCCACGCTGAGCAAGGAGAGAAAGGGAGCCTGTAACGATACTTTGACTACCGCGCCTCCGCCAGAGCAAAGATGAGATTTACGATCGCGCATGCAGAAGAGCACTGCACCAGCGACAGATTTTCATAAGTAATTTTGATCTTCTTTCACTTTTGCGTAGGTGCTAGTTTGAACAACTAGTTCGGTACTTTCTTGTTATCTTGTCTTCATACGTTTAAGATGTGTATTTTTTGGCACTGATGTTAAAGAATGATTTTAAGTGGAAATTAAAACTATATTATGAAACGAACACACAGCGTCTTCAAGTTATTTCAGTAGTGATTCGCAATGGTTATCGCCAAATTTTTAAATTAATCCAGACAGTGAGAACTTCAAGAAATTTTCATCAGACGGAGAACAAGAGGACCAGCGAGCAATGAAAAAAGGACATCCTACAAGAAGATCAAGCAGTATTCCAGATGTAGCCGTGAAGACTATATTATAATAGATACTACATTTATGAGAGAATTATAAGGTAAATTTCAACTTATTTCCGATGTTATTTCCTTAGTCGCTTTTTGTAGTGTTGCTGACCCTGTCCGCCATTCACGGTCAACTTACAGCACTATCTCAATCAGTAATACGAAGTCCGCCTTATCCATAACTTATTCCATCAAAATTCAAAGCCCAATTAGATTTTCTATTTTGTATTTTCATGGCAGAACCCCGAGGAAAGGAAACACTACAAGTCCTGGATAGCTATGACCAATGGGTGGCGAGGGAAGCACTGGCTGATAGCTTACAAACTACTCAAGCAGTCGCTACAGATAGTGAAGGACGGTCCTGAGCAGAAGTGGACATGATCCAGTGTGCACAAGATGGCAACCAATTCTGAAGTAAAAACACTACAGCCATCTGGCAAGGAATGAAATTCCGTGTGCCTCGCATAGGTGTAAGCATAACCAGCAACCATGGAGCCATCAGTATAAATCACTTCTGAACCCTGGAATGAACTGAGGAGATAGTAGAATTGGTGGTGAAGGGTCTCTGGAGGGACAGAAACCTTTGAATTAATGGAAAGGTCAAGACAGAGCTGTGGCCGAGCGACGATCCATGGAGGGGTACACGCGCGAGCGAGAAAAAGAGGTGGTAAAGGGAAATGCTGGAGCTCAGGAAAGAGCGACTGAATGTGGGTAGCCATGGTAAGCCCACATCGTGGTTGCTGCCGCAGGAGGTTGATCTCAGTGTCTGGATAAAGGAGACCGTAATTAGGGTTCTTTGGGATGCAGCAAATGCGGAGCATGTAAGATATCAGCTATTGTTGGCACAAAACTCACAGCGGTGGGATCCCCACTTCTGCAAGAAGGCTAATCACAGGGCTAGTCCGGATGGCACCAGTCGCAAGTCGTACCCCACAATTGTGGATTTGGTCTAGTATCTGCAACGTCGAAGGTGACGCAGAACCATAGACAGGACTCTCTTAGTCTAAACCAGACTGGGCCAGTGCTTTGTACAATCTCAGTAGGCTAGAGTGGTCTGCACCCCAGGTGGTATTGCACAGACATCTAAGAACATTGAGATGTAACCAGCATGTCCTCTTCAGCTGGTGAAGATGAGGGAGGCAACCGGGCGTCGAAGACCAGACCCAAGCGATGGGTGCTCACCACCTTGAGCGATTGGCCATTGAGGGGACGGATTGTATGGTGATGGCAGAAATGCATAACAGACAACTTGGCCACCGAAAACTGAAAGCCATGGGAGAGAGCCCAACATTGCACCCGGTAAATTGCCCCCTGTAGATGGCATTCTGCAGCACCCGTGACGGAGGAAGTGACATAGATACAAAACTCGTCAGCATACAAAGAGTGGGGGCCTGTCGACCCAGCAGCTGCCACCAGTCCATTAATGGCGACGAGAAAGAGAGGGATGCTCAGCACGGAACCCTGTGAACCTCATTTTCTTGCCGATGGGAAGTGCTGTAGGAGGAACCAACTTGAACCCAGAAAAAGCAACAAGAAAGAAATTTATGGATAAAAATGGGCAGAGCGCCACGAAGGCCCCATTCATGAAGGGTGGTGAGGATGTGGTGGCGCGAGGTGGTGTCGTACGCTTTAAGCAGGTCAAAGAAGACTGCAGTCAGGTGTCGCCGATGGGCAAAAGCTGACTGGATAGCAGACTCCAGGTGGACCAAGATATCCACCGTAGAGCGGTCACAGTGAAAACCACCTTGAGTCGATGACAAAAGATTACAGGATTCAAGGATCCAGAACAGCTGCAGACTCACGAGGCATTCAAGGAGTTTGCACAGGGTGTTGGTAAGGCTAATTGGACAGTAGCTAACCAACCAGCTTCAACACTGGAATAACAATGCTTTCCTGCCACTGGGTAGGAAATACCCCCTCACTTCACAGACGGTTGAAAAGGGTCAGTATACGACGGTGGCCAGCCACCGATAAGTGTTGGAGCATTTGGTTATGTCCAGGAGCCATGTCGGGACAAAAGGGGAGGGCGCTGGTGAATTCCCACTCACTAAATGGGTTGGTTGGTTGATTGACTGATTGGGGTTGAAGGTACTAAACAACAAGGTCATCAGTCTGTTGTTTCAAATGTTGTCCATTCGTTCGGATGTATATCTCACGAGAGGCATAACGATAAAAGGTAAAAGGCTAAAAAACGTAAAAGTTCAGTCGTGTTGTTAATGGTAAAAACAAAAGAGGGAAGTCAGTAAAAGGGCAATCCCAAGACAGGAAATATACCACCTCTGATACAATACGGGCGAGACCGCCTGCTATTGAAAAATGTTCAACCGCTAGAGTTTAAAAGGGCGTATTGTAAAAGGAGACTAACCAAATCTAAAAAGCGATAAAAACAGAGTAAAAGGGAGAAAAAGAGGATCTTGGCCAAGGAGAGGAGTCAGGAATCTCCAAACACAGCTAACAGTGAGGGACACATCCCAACCCTCACCACCCTGCCCCAAATCCAGAGGGAGATTAAAAACTTTACAACTGAAAATAAAAACCACTTTCACAGAGGAAACTGAGAACCAGTTCAACCATCCAGGAATTATCCACCAATATTAAAGTACAGGGAAGTATGTATTTAATATGCAGAGCCAAAAGAAGGGGGCATTCCACCAAAATGAGGGCTACTGACTGGAAGGCTCCACAACCACAAAGTGGGGGTGGCACATTATGCAAAAGAAAACCACGGGTCAGCCTGGTGTGGCTGTTGCGGACACGACACAGGGTGGTCGAGTCCTTTCAGGAGAGGCGGAAGGAAGAACGCACGGGACAGGTGTCACCTTAATCGCACGAAGTTTATTAGACAGGGGAGTAGCCTCCCAAGAATTGGCCCATGACTGTGCGAAGTGGGATTTGATGTGAAGCCGTAAATCCGCTGCAGGAGGGGTTACAGGGAAAGGGGGTGGGGGGGTGGGAGTGACTGCTCCCACAGCCAAACGATCAGCAAGCCCATTACCTGGGATACCCCAATAGCCAGGTACCCAAAGGAAGCCAACGGAAAAAGCAGCATGGTGCTGATCAGCGAGATGGTCCTGGATAGCAGGGACCAAGGGATGGCAGGAAAAACAGCAGTCAAGAGCCTGACCACTCACTCATTGAGTGCATACATAACAAAACGCGGATGAGTTGGGACTGTTTAATAAAGGTAAGGGCCTGGGAAATTGCCATCAATTCTGCAGTAAACACCCCACATGCAGTTGGCAGGACATGATTTTCCATGCCAACAGAGGATGTGAAGGCATATCCCACATGATCAGCAGATTTAGAGGCATCGATGAAAAAAACAACAGCATCCCGAAACTTCCATAAAATGCGGCGGAAAAAACAATGAAACACTATTGGGGGAACAGAATCTTTCGGACCTCGACGGAGATTCACCCAAAATCAGGGCCGAGGAACTAACCAAGGAGGGGTGTTGGGAAGGGAACGTGGGAGACAGGACAAAGAAAGAAGCTGAAAATCACGGCGAAGAAACGCGCAAGCGGAGCCCAACCGGTAAACCCGCCCAAGGGTGGAAATCAGGTGGATGACGTCCTTGGTTTGGGAACAGGATAGAATAGGAAGGATGAGCGGGAGAGGAACGGACAGCGACCGCATAAGAAACCAGAAGCTGGGACCACCAAACAGAAAGTGAGCTTGTTGTCGAAAAGAAGGCCAAGGAAACGAAACTGTGGGACCACAGGTAATCGTTGTGCATCAAGATAGAGCTCCGGACTGGGGTGGACCGTAGTACGGTGACAGAAGTGGACCACCTGTGGTTTTAAAGGAGAGAATTGAAATCCGTGTGAGAAGGTCCATGCAGAGGCACGCTGTATAGCACCCTGGAGCTGCCACTCTGCAGAGGCCGTCAAAGAGGAACTAACCAAGTGCAGAAATCATCCACATATAGAGCAAGGGTGACCAAAGGATCCACGGAGGCCACAAGTCCATCTACAGCAATGAGGAAAAGAAGTACACTCAAGATGGAATCCTCTGGGATGCTCTGTGGTAGCCAAGCACACACTCAACAAACAATGGTGAGCCCCCTGCAGGGAGGGAGCACTGACTTATGTGAGCACTTAGAATGATGCCCAAACAACGAAATCGACAGTTTGTGGCCAGTCAACAGGTGAATTTGCAGCCGTACGAATAGACACAAAATTTCTCGACCTCATAAATGAGGGTTACACCTTCCTGCTCCTCAAACTGGGAATAGTTTAGCCGTGCAGTGTTTAACATTTTGGACTAAATTTGTAGGACAAAATTGCTGCAATGGTGTCCTGGAACATGTCAGTCACCCATGTCAACAGCAGGCTCACTATTGTGGCGTCAGACATGGTGCCACCTTGAGACCATCCTTAAGGTGCTGAGAAGACTGTTGACACGTGGCCAAATGCACAATTTTGATGCCCTTCTTTTGCAGCCAATTGAGGGGACGTGTGGCCCGCACCACTCAGTGAATAAATTTGGCACATGATTTTACCCAGAAATGACTAACTGTTTAAGGCTAATAGAGGCCAGCTTTTTTACGATTGTGTTTCTGAATGGGCATGATACCTTTGTGACTTAAGGTGAGTGTACACCTGTATGCTCTGCACCTTGTCACCATGTGCCTCCACCTGTCCCACAAGTAAGTAGAGGGACACGTGTAGGTGCACGCCTCTTTCTTAACAAGTGTATGTAAGCAATTCCATTTGACCCTGTGAGGTGTCTAGTAATGTCAAACCAGGGAGGCTGCACATAAATGCGCTCTCTAAAGGCAGGCTGAAGACCATCTAACGCTACGTACTATTACGAACAAAACATTTGCTAGATTTTTAATGTTTATAATGGACAGGCCAAAAATAATGTTAGCTTACGCATTTTATCTATTTTGCAATACATGTAATCTTAATGATCAATTCTAAATGAAAAAAAAACTTTATATAAAAAAGAAGTATCATCACCACTTCAATTTATATCACAAATACATATTTTTGTTTCACTCGCAACTGAAGCGCCTGAAATGCCTGATCATCATCTTGTTACTTTGACAAAATCATTTCACTAAGCTGGATGTGTAAGGAGACAAAGTTTGTGAAGCATAGAGGGGAGCAGTCTCTGCAGCATATGGATCTGCATCATGCAGACACTGGCTGGTGGATAGAGAAGAAATACCTGACGTGGATGTCATGCTGCTGATTCCATTTGCAAATCACAAAGTAGTTTATGGACGCACATTTCTGCTAGAGATTACAATGATCTTTCATCCTTCCTCACTGAAACTAACTGTTTATGAATCAAATTGGCTCATAAAGGAAATGATGGTTTTGGTATATAAAGGGTCCCAAAATCACTCCTCCAACTCTTAGTCATTGGAAATACAAACAAAGGCTTATTTTGTTCAGGTCTTCCAATATTTCCAGGCTGCTCTTATTTGTGAGAAACTAGCAAGTTATTTACTTCCACTCTGTCTTTACAGTACACGGAATCAACAAGCCAGAAAAAATGAAATGCACAGTAATACTGTTTAATTTTCATGTGTTTCTCATTTGACTACTCGGCCAAAATGCTAACGCAAAGACTAATTTGTATGCGTGCAAAAAACTGAGTCTTAACAGCAAGACAAGTGAAACAAAGCTCCAAATGGAGAAAACCACAGACAGGTGAACAACTATTGCATATCTCTACCCATGTGGGATGGTGAGATTCTTGCACCTGCATAGAGTGGCCCCTGCACACAATTCAGAGACGTGCTTGACTTTAGACTAGTGTGTGTGTGTGTGTGTGTGTGTGTGTGTGTGTGTGTGTGTGTGTGTGTGTGTGGAAACTGCCACATGCACTCAAGAATGTTCAGGAAGTTGTACAGGTGTAAATGCACCTTGAGAATATGCCCCAGGTATCTGATGCTGGGAGCAAAGAACGCCACTTTTCCAACTGTCAGCATATGCTATTTTCCTGGAATCATAAAAAGGGATTCAGGATTCTTGTGACATCCCACAAGCATCGACCCCCTAACAATGATATCATCCAAATAATTAACACAGTGTGGAACATCTTTAACCATCTGTTCTAAATACTTCTAGAAGATGGCATGTGCGCACCAAAGTTAAGGTGCTGTATCTCCACAAGGCAAACAGTAAATTACGACTAGCAACTAGTGTGATTCCTCGTTGAGCAGCATTTGGAAATAAGCATACTTTAAATGTACTTTTGAATACTAGTGGGGCCCAGTTAGTTTAGTCAACAACTTTTCTGGGTAGCAGACAGAGATCAACATAAAACTGGGAATTAATGGTTGGCCTGAAATGCACAAGTGCGCAACTACCCATTTGGTTCTTTAGGTGAAAATCACAGGTGTTGCCCACTGATTGGTGGAAATAATGCTTTGGTACTGTTGTGCAAGCTCTGCAAAATTTTGTTGCCATAAAATTACACGCACACACACGCACGCACACACACGCACACCAGAGCACTGGTTCAAAATATCCTTATAAATACTGCATAGAGCATCAAGATCAGAAAAAGGAACTGTTTCTGCCACTAAATTGATGTGGTCCTCTACTCTGAATCAAAAACTGATAAGATGTCTACACCGAAAATGTTGGTGGCAGCGAGAGCGCACACACAGAATATTTACACGGAATCCGACACAGTGTCAATGATTAAAGACATGGCAGTGCCGGTTTCCAGCTGGAATTCCATGGACTAGCCAAACAAAGGTAATTCCAAGGTGAGCTTTTGCAATGGCAGGAGAGCTGCCTGCTCTGCAGTTCTGACTGTGTCATTCCTGTACCACATCTGAGCACGCAGCCAGCAAGGTGCAAGATGCTTGTTGACATTCTTCTGCGTCCGCAGCTGCTGTGGGAATCTGGTTCTGACATGCCCGTTGCCAGTCAAGACAGAACTGGAATTCCTTCGCATTGTGTGAAATATGTCACAACACCAATGAGGGAAGGCATCTCTCTCACTCCTGCTAACATTTTGCAAGGAGTCACTCAACACTGAGGGGCGAACCGAATGGTCCACGTACTAGTTGCCTGGAAGCCCTTGGACTTGGGTGAGACTTACCATAAAGGCAGAGACAGAGGGTGATGAAACGAAATCATTAGTTGACCACTGTCTACTTCTGACACTTAAATTCCATTTTTAAAAGCATGCTGAGCAGCCGAAGCAACCTCAAATATTTGGAAATTTTAAGTGCTTCACCAAGATTAGGATTGGACTTGGCCAGATTTTTAGCAGTAAATCGCTCCAAGCACTATGGGACTTAACATCTGAGGTCATCAGTCGCCTAGACTTAGAACTACGTAAACCCAACTAACCTAAGGACATCACACACATCCATGTCCGAGGCAGGATTCGAACCTGCGACCGTAGCAGCTGCGTGATTCCGGACTGAAATGCCTAGAACCGCTCGGCCACAGTGGCTGGCTTTTGCAGTAAACTCCCTGTCAAAGGCAAGGTGCACAATCAATATTTTCAATACAGTCACGAGAAACAACCACACACAGAAAAGTTAAAAACACCAGAAATACTGGGTCAATACAACTGACAGTTTCGTAATGGATGCAAATGCGAAATTTACATTTTGGAATAGCAGAGCAATTGATGAAAGAGGACACTGCCTTCAAGATGCTATAGAAGAACACGGGCTTCATGTACAAACAGGGCTCTCAACCCACGTACTTCCTAAAATTGTGCAGCTTGGCAATACATACAGATATTACCCTTGAAATCTTGAAAGTCAGTGGCCACACTGGAAACTGCATCTGTTGGTGACCACAGTGAGTCCTATGTTTGAGTGTGAGAATGTATCATAAGGTTTGCTTAGCATGTATTTGAGGTAGAATGTGGCAACCAGCCTGGTATTTGCCTAGCAGGATGTGTGAAACAGCCTAAATAACCAAATCCAAGACAGCTGGTGCACCAAATTCTGTCATTAACCTACCACTGAACCAGGGCCAGGGCACCTCCCCCAATTCTGAAAGCAGTGCATTGATGTGCACAGCTGTATGTGAAGGTGTAGAGTTATACATCACTCTTACTTTGGAAGACTTCTCTCCATTGAGAATGACATGCTAGTTGGTACTCTGTGTGTTTCTTGTAACACACAGTTGTTTCGTTTGCACATGTCAGATAATAAAATTTCTTTATTTACAGATAAGCCTTCAATATTGCAGGAAGTTGTCACTAGTGATGGTCTTGATAAAGGCCTTTCAGCACATATTTCACCACTTAGATAACTGGTCTTGCGACAAATTGAGTTACTATACTTTAGTCGTACGTCAACTTCTGCACACATGCAATTGTTGTCAATCCATTATATAAAGTCTTTAGTTAATGCTATCCCATGAGCATTTTCATTTTAAGAATTCTCCATTTTCTTTACCAACTATCTTTTCATTTTCTTAATATAGCAATATACCCAACAATTAGGTTTCAGTACTGATTATATATAGTGCTTCTATATGTGCACAAAATATTTTCTCAACATTAGCCGTGAACTTAACATTCACTGCCAAATATTTCTTTTACTTTTCTTATATTTTTCATTTAATACTACTTCATTTTCATAATCTTTGACTTTTAATGTAGCAGCAGTACATTTGTACTAATGTACCTTTCCAAACATATTTATAAGATTTTATTTTTAAAAATATGCAGCTTCTAAGATAACACAATTGATTCTGGCTGCTGTAACCTTCTACAATAATTTTACCATTTGGTTTCAATGACCACCGGAGCACCAAAACTAAAGATGTCAAAACAGCTCTCCGAAGAGCCCCAAAAAAGGCCTTTACCAAGACCATCACTAGTGACAACTTCCTGCAATATTGAAGGCTTATCTGTAAATAAAGAAATTTTATTATCTGACATGTGCAAACGAAACAACTGTGTGTTACAAGAAACACACAGAGCACCAACTAGCATGTCATTCTCAATGGAGAGAAGTCTTCCGAAGTAAGAGTGATTTCAGGTGTGCCGCAGGGGAGTGTCGTAGGACCGTTGCTATTCACAATATACATAAATGACCTTGTGGATGACATCGGAAGTTCACTGAGGCTTTTTGCGGATGATGCTGTGGTATATCGAGAGGTTGTAACAATGGAAAGTTGTACTGAAATGCAGGAGGATCTGCAGCGAATTGAATCTCAATGTAGACAAGTGTAATGTGCTGCGAATACATAGAAAGAAAGATCCCTTATCATTTAGCTACAAAATAGCAGGTCAGCAACTGGAAGCAGTTAATTTCATAAATTATCTGGGAGTACGCATTAGGAGTGATTTAAAATGGAATGATCATATAAAGTTGGTCATTGGTAAAGCAGATGCCAGACTGAGATTCATTGGGAGAATCCTAAGGAAATGCAATCCAAAAACAAAGGAAGTAGGTTACAGTACGCTTGTCCGCCCACTCCTTTAATACTGCTCAGCAGTGTGGGATCCATACCAGATAGGGTCGATGGAAGAGAGAGAGAGAAGATCGAACAGAGAGCAGCGCGCTTCGTTACAGGATCATTTGGTAATCGCGAAGGCGTTACGGAGATGATAGATAAACTCCAGTGGAAGACTCTGCAGGAGAGACGCTCAGTAGCTCGGTACGGGCTTTTGTTGAAGTTTCGAGATCATACCTTCACCGAAGAGTCAAGCAGTATATTGCTCCCTCCTACGTATATCTCGCGAAGAGACCATGAGGATAAAATCAGAGAGATTAGAGCCCACACAGAAGCATACCGACAATCCTTCTTTCCACGAACAATACGAGACTGGAATAGAAGGGAGAACCGATAGAGGTACTCAAGGTACCCTCCGCCACACACCGTCAGGTGGCTTGCGGAGTATGGATGTAGATGTAGATTAAAGTTGTACTAGGAGATTTTAACTGTCATGTTCTCGCATGGGGCTATAGAGAGACAAATGACGACGGCGAAATGCTGGAGATCTGGGCAGACCAGACTAAACTGAAATTGATACATGACCCAAAGTTGCCTGCATCATTTAACAGCGGGAGATGGAAACGAGGATATAATCCAGATAACATCTTTGTCTCCGAGAAGGTATCCCTGCAAACTGTAAAGCAAATCGAAGACCCAATTCCAAGAATGCAACACAGAGCAATAACCAGCTGCATTACAGCAATAATCAAAACAGATGTAATGCCCTTCAAGAGATGCTTCAACTTCAAAAAAGCTCATTGGGAACTTTTCGCAGAGGACCTAGATAAATAAGGAGATCTTGGAAATTAAACCACAAGTACAAGCATATGAAACTTTTATAGACCTCGTCAAGAAAATCTCTCGATGGTGCATACCTACAGGGTGCCGCACTCAGTATATTGCTGGACTCAATGGTAGCAGCAAGGAAGCTCTGAAAAAGCATGAAGAACTTTCAATAAGGACCCATTCTCAGAGGGAACGATCCAGGCAGGTGAGGTACTGATGTCTGGTATCTCTGAAGTGAGAAAGGAAAAGTGGTGCTACCTCCTACAAGAGACTGACGTGAAGCACAGCAGTAGGAAGGCATGGAAACTGCTCAAAAGTCTCAGCAATGACCCAACAGAACCACAATCAAATTACAGTGAATTTACAACTGATCAGATAGCTCACCAACTGCTCATGAACGGAAAAACTAAAACGAAAATCAGGAATGGCAAAATCAAAAGAAAATTGAACAAGGAGATTAGCTTCCTACCTCGTCTGTTCTTCATTCAGGAGCTACAAGATGCCATAAACGATTTGAAAAACAATAAGGCCGCTGGCCTCGACAATCTAAGATCTGAGCAAATTAAACACTTTGGACAGAGGGTACAAGCATGGATCCTAGAGCTAATGAATAACTGTATTATAACAATGCAAATTCCTAAACTGTGGATGAAAGCTCGGGTTGTTGCATTACTAAAACCAGGGAAAGACCCAGCTGAAGCGAAAAATTTCCGGCCTGTCTCACTGCTTTGTCATCTGTTTAAAGTGCAGGAGCAAATGATCCTCAAACATATAGCTGATTATGTGGACAAAGCCCTCATTAACGAACAAGCTGGATTTCGAACAGGAAAATCATGCTGTGGCCAAATCCTTAATCTCACACAGTACATCGAAGACGGCAATCAGAGAAGAGAAGTAACTGGGGTCGCATTCCTGGATCTCAGTGCCGCATATGACACAGTTAACCATAAGTTGCTTACCCAGAAAGTGTATAATGTCACTAAGGACTACATCCTTTCTATGTTCGTACAATGCATGCTACAGAACAGACGCTACTATGTAACCTTACAATCTAAAAACAGCCGATGGAGGACACAGAAAAATGGACTTGCACAGGGTAGTATCTTGGCTCCAATATTATTTAACATCTATATGAATGACCTTCCCATCAGGCACCAGACATGAATGATCATTTATGCCGATGATGCAGCAGTGGCCACACAAGATAAAACCTTTGAACAAGTGGACGAGAATCTCACTGGAGCCTTAACAGAACTTGCTACCTATTACGAAGCCAATAATCTGAAACCAAACCCTAGTAAATCTAAAGTATTTGCCTTCCATCTTAGGAACAAACAAGCCAAACCGAAGCTCCAAGTCATGTGGCAAGAGAAAGAGCTGAAGCATACAAACAGCCCAAAATACCTGGGAGTAACATTGGACAGAGCGCTTACTTTTAAGCAGCACTGTCAAAAAAAGCTAACAGGTTCATCATGGTGAGCTCAACCACACATTTTGCACACCACAGGTCTGGCGCTGAGTATCTCAGCAGCAGAATACATGACGCCAGTTTGGAGGAACTCTGCTCACACTAAGCAAGTTGACGTCGCCGTAAACGAAACTGTACGTATTGCCACAGGATGCCTCAAACCAACTCCCAAAGACAAAATTTATCCCATCATAGGCATAGCACCACCCACTATCTGCAGACAAGTAGCTCCCAAGATCGAAAGATCAAAACAAAAGAATGATCCTCGACACCCAATGCATATGCACCGAAAGCAACGCGTCTGGCTGAAATTCCGCAGGAGTTTCATTGAAACTACTGAAGAGCTCACCACCAAGCCCGTCGCAAGGCGGCCTGTCTCTTTGGGAAGAAATGGTGCCACTCTCCACAATGGAACTACTTGAGGGGGGATCTGCAGGATTTCAACTACCTTTTACAACTTGGAGGTCATTAAACCGGCTGCGCACTGGAGTAACTGGGTGCAAATCAAACCTATTTAAATGGGGCTACAGTGATAGGGATAGGTGTGAATGCGGAGCAATACAGGACTTGGACCACCTATTGATTTTGCCCAGATATGTCTATAACATGCACTAAAGATGACATTTTGAAAGTCAATGACAAAGCAACCTACGTTGCTAACTACTGGGAAGGGAAGATATAATTGGTGCATTGGATACGGAAGAAGAAGAAGAAGAAGAAGAAGAAGAAATGATCATACAGGTGGAGTTAATGACTGAGTAACTAGCAATTATAGACTTTGTTAGTTTTTATGACATAACTCTGTTTCTTCTCCCAAACCTCCCATACTCAAGCCGTACAAATTCAGACACTTTCTCTCATCTTCAACAACTTCCTATTCAATTATTCTCAGCAATCTATCACAACTCTGGTAAGTTTCTTTTTGAACAGCATTGGAACAATTCTCAAAACACTTAGTGTTCTTCCTTTGCAGAAACTATCAATAACACCTCTTTCCTCAGGTACACCACGATTTCTAGCTGAGGTCCGTCTTGCCAATGGGAATCCATAATATCTTTGATTAATGGCGGAATGTATAACGTCTCCTTGGTTACCAGGCTGGTGTGCCCCCTCGACCATCTTTGCTACGATTACATTTACCAGAAGATCCTGCAGAGGGCAGCACACATTTTAAGGACCCCTGTCAGTGGGTAATGACTTTTTCTCTTTTGTTACTTTTATCATGAATGTTCCTCTTCATAAAATCAAAATAATCTTTGTTGTTTTCTCAAAGACCGAACTCCTAATAATTATACATTTCATACAAGTTTCCCGTACAAAGTAATCAAGTCTCAAAGCCACTGGCTACAAATGATGTTATGCCAGAAACAACGGGCACAGCTGCTGCTATTTAACTGCCAGCAGCTGAGCCATTTTCAGCAGTGTGTTCTCAATGTAAGTAGGGACAGACCTGCTGAGCCTTTTTACTCCATTATTATATATTACAGTGCATTTTGATTGTAAGTAAAGTAATATGTTTTATTCCTCTTCACAGAATGTAGATCTGATGGTTGTCTCTGTAGTAGATCGAAACCAGTTATCCACAAATAAAAAGTAACACCTCATATACGTACACGACTGTGTTTACTAAATAATTAAAGTGTTCTGTTTTCTCACTAATATCCTTGATGGTGCAGTGCTTGATGGGGGGAGGGGTGAAAGAGTATTTTAAGTTGCTGCCCTTTTGCTGCATTGTGCAATTTGGTAAAATAACACTCATCTTTTAAAGAGAGAAGTTATTAAGACTTACCCAATATCTTTTCCTTGCTGTAATAGTGTCCAAATTCCATTGCTTCCTCGATAATCAGGAATTTGTGCTGCAGTACTTATGCCTGCTCCAGTGTATACAACAAGGTGGTGTGAATTTCTTAAGGCTTCTGCTAAAGTGTGACATTTCTCTGTTAGAACTTCTGGGGGATCCTCAATTTCCTTTGATCGCTCTTTCAGTTTCTGCCTTGTTTCAATCCTACACAAAAAAACATGCTTTTCAATACAAGTGTGACATAAATAAATAAATAAATATTAGATTGGTGCATAAGTACATAGCGTTACCCCACGAGTTTAATAAACACAACAGAGACGCGTAACAGGGACTTTAGTCATCAATAATACATTCTCCTCCAGTATTTAAACAGTCGGCGAATAATGGAGCAACTTTTACATTCTGATAAAGCGGAAATCACATGGTCGAGGCAAACAACTCATCGAGCCATGTGGGGTCAATCCATATGAAGTGGTCCAGTGATGGTTGCTTGACCATATTTAAATATTTTAATAATCTTGCACCTTTATTGATTGGCGGCCATTTTCGTTTGTAAGCGCACGACTATGTTTCAGTTTAGAGACGTTAGTAAAAATATCAGTATCTCTGCACTGGGTTGTTACTACATTGCAACTGACATGATTGTATTTGGAAAAGTGTCCTCTACAACATTGTCTATTACACAAAATACCCTAAATTCAAAAATAACTAGTCTAAATGACCTCCAAAGTTTGGTATCCAAATTTTCAAAAATCGACTTTTTAGGTCCAAAAATAACAAACAAGGAGTGATTTATGAGAGTCTATTTTTTCCTATAGTTAGATATCATACACTACTAGCCTCATATAGAGCAAGAACACTTACAAATGTTTCCTTAATTTTGTATGAATTTTTGAAATTTGAAAATTTTCATTTTTTGTTAAGTTTGGGGTTAGTTATCTCAGGTGAGACTGAATATAACAATATGATTTTTGCACCATTTGTACACCTATATGATAGCAATGTACTGTAAAAATTTCGACATTGATATCTGACTGTGAACAAAGATATGAATTTTTGAAAATTAAGAAATAATTCACATTACTCTACAACTGACTTTATGGCTGTTGCCTGTTAAAATGGTTTATTGTTTCATTGTAATCAAATTTAATTGTGACACATTTAGTTAACACTATCACCCAATATTAATTTAGTTTATTTATTTTTAGTAATGCAATATAAACAGTAGGAGCTTTCGCTTTTGTTCTGTGGTAATAAGTATGCCCATTTACGTTTAGATTTATTGTCAATAAAGAAGTACATTATTGCTGCGTGTGGCATTGTTGTAGTCAGTCTGCTCTGAAACCTCTGTTAAAGTGGATGTACATACTCCATCGAGAGTGTAAAATGTGTTATGTGCTTTGTTCTGTGTGTAATTTGTAATTCATTTTGAGAGATAAACTGGAATGCAATAACATGGATGAACAGTGCTCTTTTGGACAGATAGCAAGTGAACTGTGTCACAAAACAGTTTACAGTTTAGTTTCAAAAAACTTGAAAAATGTGAATGACTTAGATGAAGTTAGACAAACTTTGTTTAAATTTCAAGTAAGTTCTTTGGTAACATCAGCGTGCGAGTATCATGAGAAGAAATCTATTCTGAATTACAACCTCATTTTTAGAAGTAAGTGCTGGCATCCACTTAAAGTCCATAAAAAGCCTATTACTATAGGTTTGAGGGATTAAAACTTGAACATTTGTCCTTGTTATAGAGTGAAACAGCTTCCCAAGTGAGATGTAATGTGATTGCTGGAAATTCCCTGTGCCTAAATTGTTACTCAAAAGTACCTGTTGTGAATCCAGAACCAGAATCATGCAACCTTGTTAATGAGGAAGCTGTTAGCATATTGGATTTTGCTTGTTCTAAGTTAGACGTATCTCCTGCTTCGAAAATAATAAAAATTAAGTAGCAGAAAAAGAAAAGCAACTATTGAAAATAAGGTACAACAACTTTCAGACAAAATTAGAAAAGACTTGAAATCGTGCTTTAATAATACAGATACAAACATTATGTCTAAAGACGAAGAAAACCTACCACCAGCGTCATCTGACACTGAATATTTCAGCTTAATAGAGAAATTAAAAAATTAAATGTTCAGTGACATCTAAAGAGGAAACAGTTAAAATTTTAAGTTTGCTCCCTGACTCATGGTCAAGAGAAAAAAAATAGTCCATGAATTCAACGTTTCTCATCACTCAGTTAAACTAACCTGAGAATTAGAGAAAGAGCAAGGCATTCTTCCAGTTTTAGGAAAGAAGAAAGGAGTAGGTATAAGTGAAGAAACAATTAAAAAGATCCAGCAGTTTTTTGAAGACGACGAAAACAGTAGAATGTGCCCAGGTTGCAAAGATAGCAAAAGAGTTGTTACAAACGGAGTTAAAGTAACAAAGCAGAAACTGCTGTCAAATTTAAATGAACTTTATGTAGCTTTCAAAAATTCTCATCCTGAATGCAAAATTGGAAGGTCAAAATTTTGTGACCTTCGCCCTAAGTGGTGTATTCTGGCTGGATCCTACAGGACACACTCCATATGTGTTTGTTTATATCATCAAAATGTCAAACTGATGATTGCGGGTGCAAAACTCAGTGATCTTAACTACAAAGAGTTACTAGATTTAATGGTCTGTGACACTAACTGTTATGACTGCATGATGAGCTTGTGTAATAAATGCCCTGGTAAGGAAACCGCTATTGAATTGTTTCACGAATATGATGAGGAAATGCCAGACAGTATTACCTTCAAACAGTGGGTCACAACTGACAGGGCAGAAATGATAACAGTGATTAAACCTCGGGAAGAGTAACTGGAATCTTTAATTGATAACTTACAAAAACTCAAGTCACCACTGTGTTTCTAAAATACAAAGCAAGTTTTTGAAGGACAAAAAAAAAAGCACATTTGTGATTCAGGATGCAATACAAGGGTACCACTGGGTCAATGACCATGCAACAGTGCATCTATTTGTTCTCTGGTTTAAAAATGAGAAAGATGAAGTTTGCAGTTCTTCAATATGCATTCTAAGCGACTACTTGGAGCACAACACTATGGCTGTACATGTTTCAAAAGCAAGTAATAAATTACCTAAAAGAAAATTTTCCCAAGGTTGAGAAGCTGATATACTTTTCAGGTGGAAGTGGTAGTCAGTATAAGAACAAAAAGAATTTTTCAAATCTGTGCAACCACAAAGTAGACTTTGTGCTGGAGGCTGAATGGCACTTTTTGCGTCTTGCCGTGGTAAAAATGCATGTGATTGAGTAGGAGGTACAACAAAATGTGAAGTAAGTAAAACCAGCGTACAAAGACCAACCATAGACCAAATTCTCACAGAACAAGACATGTATGTCTTTTGCAAGGATAATATTAAAGGCAATACCTATTTTCTGATCAAGAAAGAAGAAGTGATTCTGCATATGAAAACAACATTTCAAACCAGATTTGAAACTGTATAGCACTAAAAGGAACAAGGCATTTCCACAAATTCCATGGCATTGCAGAAAACTTAGTTCAATGCTATGTAACATCAGAAACCGAAATTTATGAGGATCACTGTGTCAGTAAAATTACAATCTCTGTCTTTAACATTGAATGACATAGAAACATGTGTGTATGGTGGACAGAGGTGGCTTGCAGAGGTTGAAAGAATAAGTTTGGAAAACAACGATGTTTTTGTGCATTTTTACCATCCTACTGGCCCAAGAACATCATTCAAGAAATCTACTAGTGACAAAGCTTGGATACCAATGAAAAATGTTTTAAGGAAACTGTCAGTGCTTGAACTTACCACAGCAACTGGAAGGTCTTATTCTATATCACAGAAGCTGTGTGAAGAAATGAAATAAGCGTTCTTAACATTCACCACCATGTTTAGGAACAGTCGCATCTCGATGGATGTTAATTGAAAATATTTATTTTAAGTATGTCAAAATAATATAAATGTTAATTTCAGTGATGTTACCACTTTTTGTATATACTATATAATAATACTATACAATACTATAATACTATATAATAATTGATTATATCCCACCAATATCACACATGAATAGGCAACAGCCATAAGATCAGTTATAGAGTAATGTGAATTAGCTCCTCACTTTCAAAAATTCATATCTTTGTTCACAGTCAGATATCAATGTTGAAATTTTTACAGTACGTTGCTATCATATAGGTGTACAAATGGTGCAAAAATCAAATTTTTATATTCAGTGCCACCTGAGATAACTAACCCCAAACTTTACAAAAAATGAAAATTTTCAAATTTCAAAAATTCATACAAAATTAAGGAAACATTTGTAAGTGTTCTTGCTCTATATGAGGCTAGTAGTATATGATATCTAACTCTAGGAAAAAACAGACCCTCATAAATCACTCCTTGTTTGTTATTTTTGGAACTAAAAAGTCGATTTTTGAAAATTTGGATACCAAACTTTGGAGGTCATTTTGACAGGTTATTTTTGAACTTACAGTATTTTGTGTAATAGACAATGCTGTACAGGGCACTTTTCTAAAAACAATTATGTCAATTGTAATGTAGTAACAACCCAAGTAGAAAATATAACAACGCAGTAAATGAAGCAGGCAAAAATGAATACAAACGTCTCAAAAATGATATCGACAGGCAGTGCAAAATGGTTAAGCAGGAATGGCTAGAGGACAAATGTAAGGATGTAGAGGCTTATCTCACTAGGGGTAAGATAGATACTGCCTACAGGAAAATTAAAGAGACCTTTGGAGAACGGAGAACCACTTGCATGAATATCAAGAGCTTTAATGGAAACGCAGTTCTAAGCAAAGAAGAGAAAGCAAAAAGATGGAAGGAGTATATAGAGGGTCTATACAAGGGCGATGTACTTGAGAACAATATTATGGAAATGGAAGAGGATGTAGATGAAGATGAAATGCGAGATATGATACTGCGTGAAGAGTTTGACAGAGCACTGAAAGATCTGAGTCGAAACTAGGCCCGAGGAGTAGACAACATTCCATTAGAACTACTGACAGCCTTGGGAGAGCCTGTCCTGACAAAACTCTACCACCTGGTGAGCAAGATGTATGAGACAGGCGAAATACCCTCAGACTTCAAGAAGAATATAATAATTCCAATCCCAAAGAAAGCAGGTGTTGACAGATGTAAAAATTTCCAAACTATCAGTTTAATAAGTCACAGCTGCAAAATACTAACGCGAATTCTTTACAGACGAATGGAAAAACTGATAGAAGCCGACCTCGGGGAAGATCAGTTTGGATTCCGTAGAAATGTTGGAACACGTGAGGCAATACTGATGCTACGACTTATCTTAGAAAATAGATTAAGGAAAGGCAAACCTACATTTCTAGCATTTGTGGACTTAGAGAAAGCTTTTGACAATGTTGATTAGAATACTCTCTTTCAAATTCTGAAGGTGGCAGGGGTAAAATACAGGGAGCGAAAGGCTATTTACAATTTGTACAGAAACCAGATGGCAGTTATAAGAGTCGAGGGGCGTGAAAGGGAAGCAGTGGTTGGGAAGGGAGTGAGACAGGGTTGTAGCCTATCCCTGATGTTATTCAATCTGTATATTGAGCAAGCAGTAAAGGAAACAAAAGAAAAGTTCGGAGTAGGTATTAAAATCCATGGAGAAGAAATAAAAACTTTTAGGTTCGCCGATGACATTGTAATTCTGTCAGAGACAGCAAAGGACTTGGAAGAGCAGTTGAATGGAATGGACAGTGTCTTGAAAGGAGGGTATAAGATGAATATCAACAAAAGCAAAACGAGGATAATGGTATGTAGTCAAATTATGTCGGGTGATGCTGAGGGAATTAGATTAGGAAATGAGACACTTAAAGCAGTAAAGGAGTTTTGCTATTTGGGGAGCAAAATAACTGATGATGGTCGAAGTAGAGAGGATATAAAATGTAGACTGGCAATGGCAAGGAAAGTGTTTCTGAAAAAGAGAAATTTGTTAACATCGAGTATAGATTTAAGTATCAGGAAGTTGTTTCTGAAAGTATTTCTATGGAGTATGGAAGTGAAACGTGGACGAAAATTGTTTAGACAAGAAGAGAATAGAAGCTTTCGAAATGTTGTGCTAAAGAAGAATGCTGAAGGTTAGATGGGTAGATCACATAACTAATGAGGAGGTATTGAATAGAACTGGGCAGAAGAGGAGCTTGTGGCACAACTTGACCAGAAGAGGAGATCGGTTGGTAGGACATGTTCTGAGACATCGAGGGATCACCAATTGAGTATTGGAGGGCAACGTGGAGGGTAGAAATCGTAGAGGGAGACCAAGAGATGAATACACTAAGCAGATTCAGAAGGATGTAGGCTGCAGTAGGTACTGAGAGATGAAGAAGCTTGCACAGGATAGAGTAGCATGGAGAGCTGCATCAAACCAGTCTCAGGAATGAAGACCACCACCACCATCACGAAAACAACAACAACAACAACCAAGTGCAGAGATATTCATATTTTTGCTAACGTCTCTAAACTGAATCATCGCTGCGTGCTTACAAACGAAAATGGCCGCCATTCAGCAAAGGTGAAACGTAAATTTTTTAAAAAAAACTGTTTGAACTTCTTAGTTATAGGGTAATCACATACAAAAAAATTAAAATATTTAAAAATGGTCAAGAAACCAACTTAATTTTTACTGGACCACTTCATTTGGATTGACCCATGTTTGGAGTGCAGAAAGGAAGTTCCTTGAAGATTGTTCGATAGAAATTGGAAAAGGTTGAAACTCTGAGGTTGCAAGATCAAGTGAATAATGTGAGTAAGGAGTGACTTCCCACCCTACTCCTGTATAGCATTTTTTGGTCAGTCTAGCAGAATGTGGGCGGGTGTCTTCACAGAGTAGCATCCCTTCACACCGTCTTACTGATCGTTGTTCTTGGACTGCAGCTGCAAGATGCACAAGTTGTTAAGCAATTTGTAGTAAACCAAAACATCGCTGTTCCACCAGAAGCATAACATTATCTTCTGTGGATATATGCAGGTATTTGTACAACTGCTTTGTTTGGGATCAACCATTCCTTTCCTTTCCTTTCATTTTGTCAGCATAAAGACACCATTTGTCATCAGCAGTAAAGATATAGGAATGATCAAAGTTGTTCACGAGGCAACTGATGGGCAAGCGTGACGCAGATGTGGCCACCCGCTGATTTCTGCAATTTTGGCTTACACCCGAGCCTCAGATGTCAGACACTCAGATCGTGACCGAACGTTATATGTCGATGGAGTATCAACCAAAATTCCAATTTAGTTCGTACATGTGCTGTCGTCCAGTAGAACGGGCATAACGTTAATTAAAGCAACATCAGAACTACCAGAGAAGAGGAAAAGTATATCTGTGAAATAAATCCCAAGTGGCTCCCGCGGGAGAGTTGGGGGAGTGATATTTTGTTCTACAGAGTTCCGGGTTCAAATCTCAATTACGACAATTTTTTATTGTATTATGTGTGAAAGTGTTATATGGGACAACATATTCCTTACACGTAAAACGACTTTTCGGAGTTTGTAAATGTTCTTTTGGCAATTTGCTTTCACTTCGTTAGTTGAAAGTAGCAAACCTATAGAGTACATTTGTATAGATAGGTGTTAGTGTTCTGTCGGACATGTACGACAAAACTGATATGACTCGTGATGAAGCAGCTAGTGCATTTGAAGTTTTACAGAAAAAACAGAAACAATGGGACAACAGAATAAAGAAACAATTGCATCACACTTGTCGGAGTACTAATAGAAGTAGTAGTGATAATAATAAAATATACTGCAGGTGGCAGCGCCGGGCACACCAGATGTACTGTTGATTATTATTACGTATTTTCGCAGGTGTTTCTGTATTTTTCTGTCCTGATTGTATATTTTGTGAAATTGCAGATGTGTTCTATAGACCGACTACCTTCAAAGAAACAAAGCGAAAGAGACTGCCGAGGGGACATTGCTGTATCCAAACAGTCCTTTTACATGTCAGGAAAATATCCCATTTAACACTTTCACATACAATACAATTAAAATAAATCATCAACATTGAGATTTCAATCCAGGGTCCTTGACACAACAACCTATTGCTCTACCAACTCACGCACAGAAGCTATACTCAATAGCACTCACAGATATGCTTTTCCTGTGCTCTGATATTTCTGGTTTACTTTTAATTAACGTTTATGCCCATTCTGCTGGATGACAGCACACTGTATGAACTAAATTGGGGTTTCGGTTGATACTCTATCGACATACGACATTCGATCCAGATCTGAGTGCCTGACATATAGAGGGTTGGGTGTTAGAATATTCGGTACCCATATACCCAATTATTGAACCTTTCCCACTGCATGCAAATTTCACATAATGGTGGAATAATCACAATTCATAACATCTGCCAAGTCTTGAGTACACTGATGTGGATCATTGTGGATTGATTCGTTTAAATAATCTTCTTCAAATTCCAAAGGTCTTTCTGAATGTGGAGAGTCACAAATATCAAAATGATCCTCCTTAAAATGTGAAAACCATTTTTGTACCATGCTCTATCCAATGGCATGATCTCCATATGTGGCACAAATGTTTCTAGCTGCCTCTGTACTGTCACCCCTCTACTGAACTCAATCAAGGAATATGTCAGGAATATTTTATTTTCTCCACTAGGCACCACTCTGTTCTCTGACTTCCACAGCTCTGCCCACTGTCTTCAAACGACAGAAAGACAATATGTACACTCATACAGTAACAGTGAACCACAAATAAAAAATGACAATCAATAAATAAATCCATATCAACTGGAATATCAACACGTAAAACAAAAATGTGACTAACATATGCACCAATCTAATAACAGTTATAATTAATATTTACTGCTGTAACATATCAGGAGCAACATTGCATTTAATTTGGTATCTGGCTTCAGAATGAGGTAATTACTACTAATGTTTCTTTAATTTAAAGGAGAAGCAAGACTTCTTTTAGTTTCATGTTACTGATTTATATAAAAGAAGATACACAAAAATTAATATATCACACATCCTACATGAAACTCAGAAAATGCTTTGTTGCTAAACAGAAGTAAAATATGCTACTACAAAAAAGCCTTTGGCAACCCCCCGCCCCCCAACACACACACACACACACACACACACACACACACACACACACACACACACAGAGAGAGAGAGAGAGAGAGAGAGAGAGTGGGAGGGGGGGGGGGGGGGGGGGAAGCACTGTATACAAAAGCAAAGTAGAAATTCTCATCCTGCCACAAGGGCGACATGATTCTTTATTTTGTTTTAACAGCTCAGATTAATTTCACGAGTGGGATTTACACAGCTTTTTAAAGTATTTGTTCTTTGTGTCTTTTGTTGAAATAGATCAACCAGAATGTCACACCATAAAATTCTTTGTTGCGGACATTTTATTGCTAATACACACATTCATCAACATTTACAAAGACCGCTGCTTCATTTCCAACAGTTTACAAGTAAACAGCTGAATTTAAGCACATGCTCCTAGTTAAGGACGAACCAAATTTCAATCACAGATGAAAACACTGATAAGCTGCACAGAAACAACACTAAACTCAGTATGAGAAAAAACTGAATAAGGAGCCCTGGTTCCAAAACAAGTTTGATAAAATTAAACTTCAGCCTACATTCCCATAAGAAGTTATTGGTGTTATCAACAATAGTGGCATGTTTATGGGCCTAGAATCAGTTTTCTGAATGGGCATAGCAACATGTTCATTGTTCTGGAGTCACCAGTGGGTGTCCTTGATGTATGCAGCAATAAAGAGCAAAACTGTGCTTATGTCAAAGAACATAGCACAATAGAGACCAACCAAATAAGGCAGTGCAGTTGTTAAAGGACTGACCTCTTAATCAGGAGGATGGAGTCTGTTCTGTCTGAACATTCTAATTTAGGTTTTCCTAAAACATTTTGGGCAAATGCCGGAGAAGTTCCTTCATTAAAGCAAATGCTGACCACCTGTCCCATCCTCATACAAGCATACTTATACATCCTATGGTAAGTATGTGTTGAGCTATTTATTTTTGTTATCTTATGATGACAAATCCAACATCATTATTCCATATTGGTTTTTTCAATGTTTGATTAATCCAATATCATTTAAAGATGATCCCTTGATAAATAAATCAAACAAAATTCTGTTCACCTGAATCAATTTATTAACAGAGTTACTCACCTAATGAAACTTTTCACAGTGGTACTTTCCCAAGAAGACTTAACCATGCTGCTGTCAAAGCAACTTCACACAAAACATTAATAAAGAATTACTGGACCATCTTATTACTGCCAGTGATTTAAAAAATATTTGATTATCTTCGGTAACGGAGCGGTTGAATGACAAATGTGATTTTAGTTCAAGTCAAAACCCGAGTTCTTGTTGTACTTTTGCTTATATGTTCATTCCCTTTTTATATTTTATACCTTTTTAGTATATTTAGTGGCTATTATACTAAATATTTAGGTGTACAATGAATTTAATGTGGTTGGAATAGAGAACTGAATTAATGCTCGTAACGACCCGAGCACATCTGCCCATATTTTTATACACACCTTGCCATGTGAATAACTGCCGTAGTGTCATGACTGGGTGTGTGTTGCATTTAGAAAATATCTCATGTTGTGTTGAATTTATGTTAGGTGCATCTCCTTTCTAATGTTATGTTTATGTAGGTAGATCAGTCATTACTGAACTTTAGTTCAGATCGAACTTAACACATTATCATAGGTTATATTCTTTTATATCAAAATAAACATAATACATCTGAGAATAACTTATTTAGTTTTGTCCTTCCTATGCTACATATATTTTATTTGACCTCGAATGGAAAGTATGTAAAGTAAGTAATGGGATGTATTGTGAGATATGTAGCAAATGGTTTCACAGTAAGGGGGTGGGGGGAAGGGGGTGCATGTAGTGGGGAGAGCTCTGGAGAGGTCATCGAGGCACTCTATTGGACTGCAGAATATGCAGCAGGAATAGGTTAACAGAGGATCAGGATAGGAAGAGCAGCACCTCCTGAGCACATTCGGATCAAGTTAGGCGAGAGTAGTGAGGATGAAGCAATGCAGGGAAGAGGGGGATGGTTGGGAATTAGCAGTTGCTAAGAAGGACAGAGGGAGGAGGTTGTGGTCTGACACTTTTGTGGTGTCTACTGGCAGCAGGTTTCAGGTGACGGAACTGACGAGTAGAGAGCCTCAGAATGGTGTACGAGTAGGAAATGTGCAACAGACTCTACCAGGGAGTGGAAAGGCACTGATGTTAGGAACAACAGAGTATTGCTGCTAGGTAGCAATCATGGCAGGAGAAGTTAGGGGAGGAGCACCAAGTCACCAGCATTTTCAAGCTGAATCAGGTGATTGTGGGTTTAGGGTCCTCCTCAAAGATTTCACAAATAGATGATCAGGAAGTGATAGTAGGTGGGGCAGGGAACACCTCTAATTGAGAAAGGGTGTACAACACAGATGGTGTCCTCAGTAAAATAGTGCCCCTAGCTGATGGCTTCGATGTCAGCACTGGAGCTGTTCCTGCTGCACAATCTGCCAACTTTCAGCAATCTTGTACAGGGCCAATACGATCTGGACATAGTGCTGATCAGGCGCACGTTCCACTGGTGCCACCGGGCACTATACCGACTATTCAGAGATGAGGCTACACTGGGTAGGGTCTGCACATTGACAGGATTTGGAAAGGGAGGTTGGTGAGACAATAGAGCGTGGGTGATCAAATACCTCTTGTGATTGGCAGCAGGACCACACCTTTTGAACAATAAACCGTGACAAATTCTTCCCTTTAATGTGTTTATTCATGGCTCTGTCACCAGTTGCAGTATATCATAGGCAACTAGTTTTGAACCCTTACAGTTCATTTTTGAGCCTAGCCTACTGAGGCTGCATTGACAGTGCCTGATATAAATAACAAATATTGAGTGGCAACAAATGCTCTATAAATGTTTGAAGGACAAATGCCACGATCCACACATGCCTGTTACCAAGTCAAAATGAAATTCATTGTCACTGAATGTTTATTATTAAGATCAGGCACCGTCAGTGCATCCTCAGTATGCCAGGCTTGAAAATGAACCCGTGAGGATACGAAACTAGTCGTCTAATAAATACTACAACTGTTGACAGAAACATTAATAAACAATTTAACGAATTAAAAATATTGCTGTTCCCTGTCAACAAAATATTGAAACTGAGTATCTCAACCAGCTTAGAGATTTCTCTACTGAGTATGCAGAAATAAAATCCATCACACTTGAGTGTTCAACGCCACAGAATTCTGCTCAAAATTGTTATTTGTCAAAATGTGAAGTTTTTTAACAAATAAAGTACACCAGCTTGAAGATGAATTACAATCTTTGAACAGTACAATGGAATGCATTAAACAAAGCACTGATGTAGACACAATAAAGAGCAGCACTATAGAACTATCTTAAAGGGCAGAGTATTATGTATTTATATCAGAGTTAGATCAAAAGCTTGCAAGGATATAACCTAACAGTTAGTAAATTTAATCAAAACTCAAAATGCAACTAAGTGAAAAATTAGATTCAGTAAATTCTCAATTAAATGCCCAAACGACAAATTTAAGATTGTTAAACGCCAAAGTCGACTCACATAGCAAAGTATTTAGTAATCTATGCGAAGGCATGGATGTTTTAAAGACAATTTGATGCCTTAAATAGTAAAGAAAAAAATTTGAAATTAGATTTAAAGAATGAATTGATTAGTTCCTTGATTATTCATGTAAATCAAATGTTTACTGGCTTCAGCCAAAAACAGAATGATAATTTTCAGAATTTGACAAAAAGGTTAGAACTGAATATCGGAGACAAATGTAACAGTGTAGAATGAGAGCTTAATGAAAAGTTAGGATCCTTTGAAAATGTGTGCAATGTTAAATTTAATGCTGTAAACAAGAGTTGAGTAAAACTTCCTGGCAGATTAAAACTGTGTGCCGGACCTAGACTCGAACTCGGGACCTTTGCCTTTCGCAGGCAAGTGTTCTACCAACTGAGCTACCCAAGCACGACTCACGCCCCATCCTCACAGCTTTACTTCTGCCAGTACCTCATCTCCTACCTACCAAACTTTACAGAAGCTCTCCCGCGAACCTTGCAGAACTAGCACTCCTGAAAGAAAGGATATTGCGGAGGCATGGCTTAGCCACAGCCTAAGGGATGTTTCCAGAATGAGATTTCCACTCTGCAGCGGAGTGTGCGCTGATATGAATCTTCCCGGCAGATTAAAACTGTGTGCCGCACCGAGACTCGAAATCGGGACCTTTGCCTTTCGCGGGCAAGTGCTCTACCAACCGAGCTACCCAAGCACGACTCACGCCCCGTCCTCACTGCTTTACTTCTGCCAGTAAGTCGTCTCCTACCTTTCATAGTTCTGCAAGGTTCGCAGGAGAGGTCTGTAAAGTTTGGAAGGTAGGAGACGAGGTACTGGGAGAAGTAAAGCTGTGAGGACGGGGCGTGAGTCGTGCTCGGGTAGCTCAGTTGGTAGAGCACTTGCCCGCGAAAGGCAAAGGTCCCGAGTTCGAGTCTCGGTCCGGCACACAGTTTTAATCTGCCAGGAAGTTTCATATCAGCGCACATTCCGCTGCAGAGTGAAAATCTCAATCAAAAGTTGAGTACTTTGAAAGAGTGTGTCGATAAACAGGATATTTTAATGCCAATAATTCAATCGCAAATTACAGGTGTTAATACACGAGTAGATAATGTGGAAACGAGCTTCAAAAAGAAATTAGCGAACTCTGATATCATAATTAGAAGTAGTTTGGAGGAACGGGTTGAAGAAATTATAGATCGAAAAGTTACAGAGAGAGTAACATCCGGAAATGTATCCCCCATTCTATCTTCTGAACTTAATGATACCAGGAAAGGTATAGCCGAGATGCGGAAAGAATTCAAGCTTATCTGGGATAAAGTAGGCAGAAGGGTAACTTCAGCTACTGTGGTAATAACTAGTGAAGTGCTGACTGACCTGTAATGGGGGGCCTAATTCAGGGTTATCGAGGCAATACCCCAAATTTAAGCCCAATGGAGATGTACTTCTGACACATTTCTTGAAAAGGTTTAACCGAGCTTTGCCGAAAAATTGGGAAGACTCTAAAAAGATTGAATTTGTTGTGGGTTACCTTCTAGGGGAAGCCTCAGAATGGGGAACCACGAATATTGATAATTTTTCCTCTTGGGAAGATTTTCAAAAGAAATTTAAAAGAATTACTAGTCTGTCAGCACACAAGAAAAGTTAATATCAGATCCACGGGACCCAGGCTGAGTTATATACGCCCAGGGACATTAACATTCCGAGTTAACATTCTGAAGTGACGACTGTCGGATGCCGAGTTGGTTTTGGTGTTTCTTCCAAAATAGTTTTCCTGCACTGAATTCCTTTAAAATCAAACTATTCTGTCATCTATTCCTAACATCTTAAACTATCCTATTATCATAGTTCTTAGAAAACTGGATACGACATCAAGGTAACAAAAACTTAGGAGAATCACAGAATAAGAAAGAAAGTGATATCGACATAAAATAAAATGAATAGAGTATTATATTTATGTATAATATAATACGAGGTGAATAATTACACAACTGTGATACCATAGTGTATAAATTTTCTATTTTGTATTTTATATCTTTTATGAGATGTGATGTAAATGGTAGGGTTTGTATAGGTTTTGAAAGGGGGTGGGTATTGTAAATAAAAGCATGGTTTACAAGAGCAAATAAATCATGGCTAACACAAAACACACATCACACCTTTCAGACAACCCTCATAAACAAGTGTGCCCGATTCTTTACCATTTGCTGTTTCCATATGCTTGCTAAGATTTCCTTCAGGGACCTCAAGAGTGAAGATGGGAATGTCTGTTCTGTAGCAGATGATTTAACACCAAACCTCGTCTGGCGTCTCACTCAAGTACCTGAGGGGTAGGGATCCTGGGGAAGGGGGGTGGAAAGGGTTTCCTGTCTTTGGGGCTATCTTATCCCTCTTCTTAGATCTTAGTAACCATATCTATTTTTTTTTCCTTTCTTACCTCTCATTTGAGGACCTATCTATTTTTTCCCCTCTTTCCATATTCACAAACTTCTATTGCTGAAGTCCTTCCTTGTTTGCGTGGTTTCTAATAACCTACATCTTATCTTTAGATAAGAAGGTCGAAGAATCAGACTACACGAACACACGCCCACATACACTCGAAAATACATTTAGACACAAACATTGAAATTACAGACTAAAAAGGCTGTCACGATGTGAGACTCGCCAGGCATCGTAGAGGAAAGAATATGGGTATGCAGGGAAATATGCGAGCGAGTGAGCACGACTGCACGCACACGCGTGCACACTCATGCACGGGCGCGCGCACACACACGAAGAGTTGTATATAAAGAAAGAATAGTGGCAAAGTAGGTTCCACATCACATTTGTATATGAGAATTATTATGACGATTCTATATACGAAGAGGTGTAAATAAAGAAAGAATAGTGGCAATTTACTTATGCGCAAAGAGAGAGTTGTGGGATAACTATAAATCAATAATGAGCAGGAGCTAGACAAATAGAAGCAGGAATGGTATTAGTAATGCTGATAATTAGGAAATGTCAGTTTAATAAATATTCTGACGAATAGTAGGATAGTGGGACTCATATACAGGGTGAAAAATGTTTAAACCGACAAACTCTGGGATGTTGTAGGCGACATCAAAACAAATATTTTTCCCTAATGTCGTTTTTTCCTATGAGTAGTATTTAAACCAGTAGAGGAAGATTTCTCTGGTGGCAAATTAATTAAACCAATAAACACTTTTCCATTTTTTTATGACCAAGAGACAACACATTAACACAACCCAATTTCAATTACAGTAGATTTTCAAAACTGCCTCCATTGACACATAAACAAAGGTTACACTGTCGGATCATGTTCTGTCTGACACGGGCAAAATCCCCAGGAGAATTCTGAATTGTTCCTGCTGCTGCTACTATCCGGGCAACCAGATCCTCCTCTGATGCAACAGGAGTTGCGTAAACAAGTTTGCGCATCTCTCCCAACCCAAAAAATTCCAGAGGGGACATATCTGGGGATCGAGCAGGCCATGGTACAGGACAACCTCTGCCAATCCACGTTTATGGGAACCGTCGGTCCAGGAATCGACGCACATGACGACTGAAATGTGCCGGCACGCCGTCATGTGGGAACCACGTGCACTGTCTTGTAGCGAGCGGGAGGTCTTCCAGAAATTCTGGCAATGCTCTGGTGAGAAAATTGTAATAGTGCCTGTCATTTAATGGCCTCGGTAGCAGATACGGCCCAATTAAACAGTCCCCAACAACACCGACCCATACATTAACGAAGAACCGCACTTTATGAGCGCTAGTAACTGTGGCATGTGGGTTACCCTCACTCCAAATATGCGAACTGTGCATATTGAAGACTCCATCACGCCTGAACATTGCTTCATCGGTAAACAACACAGAGGATGGAAATGTAGGATGCATTTCACACTGTTTCATGTACCACTCCAAAAAACTGTGCTCTGAGTGGATAATCAATAGGTTCCAGGTTGTGGACATGCTGTAAGTGAAATGCACATAACAATTGCAAGAGTGCTGATCCCACTCCACATGCTGCAAGACAGCTTCCTCAAATTGCAGCGTTCTTAATAGGCGACGGCGTCCCTGTCCAGGTAATCTGCTAAATGACCAGGTCTCATGCAGATGTTGCTACACAGCAGCAAAGATCGTATGATGCGGGATACGGCGATTAGGATATAGTTGTTGATAAACCCGCTGTGCAGCTCGTCCGTTGTGGTGCACTATGTAGTACACACCAACCATATCAGTGTACTCACTGCAGGTGTATCACTCCATTAGTAAACAGAGACAATGCGCTATTACGCTGGTGGACAGCAGTTGCCTACAACTGAAGAGTATAATACAGCCTCCACCAGTTTAAATAATCCTCATAGGAAAAAAATGACATTAGGGAAAAATATTTGTTTCGATTTCTCCTACAACCTCCCAGAGTTTGTCAGTTTAAACACTTTTCACCCTGTATAGACATAGTATCTACTGAGAGTATAGAAGTTGAGAAGTAGAGGAGGACCCTAGGGAGTTAATGAAGCAGTAAAAAGTGAATCCAAAGTGTAAAATAGATTTTTATTTTTACCAGAGAATACTTAATTACATACAGTATACATAGGAATGTATACTAGGTTAATGAACCAGGAGGCCTACTCAGAAAGAACAAGGGGGGCATACCTGGCATTTGATAAGTATATAGGGTAGGCATACTCACATGGACCTGTGGCCTAAAAAATAGGAATGTTCTATAAAGAGGCGTACCTACCAGAATGGAAAGAGGAAGTGCTCTCATAAGGTCAAATCACAAGCAAGGTGTAGGTACTGATCCTACGTTACATGTAATCTGGATATCAAAGTAAAGAAAGAACAGAATAAAGAAACACTTCGCTAAAGATTGTTCTAGAGGGGAGAAAAAAAAAAGATTGTTGTTGAAGTGAAACATGTATAAGAAAAGTATATTGTTATGATATGCAATGTTGTTATGAGTGATATTATTTACATGATGATTGTGTATAAAATATCGCATGTGATGTGATGTGAGAGGGGGGGAGGCATATGTAGCGTTTTGAGAATTTCTGCGTAAATTATAACAAATGCTATTTTAGAAGTGAGTGTGAGATGATAGAACCCTACCAACTGCGCGTCACATGTTTGTGTGTGCATCCATGGAAGTTTTAGTGAAAGTGGAAAGTGTACGGAAGAACCATGGAGCTTCTAAGTTCTTCTGTGCTAATTGTGACAGTGACCAATGTTAAAATAATGAGAACAGTTGAGGAGGTACTCTTGAGAAAAACTCTTATCTTACTCTTGTTGAAGGGAAGACGTGTACCCTGACTCATGTTGAGAATGGACAGGGTGTTTCTGCCACCTTTCTCGTATATGTAAATTAGTTTGTTTCTGACGTTTGGAGACACGAGATACTTACTAAACAGCATAGATTTATGTGAAGAGTGGGATTTGTAAACTGTCTGTAGTTAAAATACACATCGTTAGTTGAAGCAAATGAAACTTTGTATGTCTAATTATTTTTATAAGTAGGAAGAGCCTTAAGAGATTCCTGTACCAAGCTGCATACCTCGCAGAAGAAGTGAAAGAGTGTTTGCAGCAGCAGGCTAAATAGCAAGGAAGGTCAGTCGAGCATCTTAAGTAAGTCATCTCGTAAAAGCAGTGGAAGTTTGGGTATGTACTTCACACTTAAATTGTCGTCCAAAGCTGTTAAGACTTTGTTAATGGCTTTTACCCAACATCCCACTGTTCTGTACGGCAATGCCGATTCCCCGCATGCCTCTTGAAGACCTTGATGACACTGTGGTGCTGTATGACCTCTGGCACATTCAATCTTGATCCAACTCCATTGTTCCTGTTTCGAAAACATAGTGACACCGTTATGTTAGACAGCTCGCTCACAAGTGACGGTGTTTTCCTCGATTGTGCGCACGCTGGCGATGTGGAACGGGTGAGTCCATTTGCTTGGAGGTAAGGTAGGTATGTCAACAATGTGTGCTATCAGCGACAATAGTAGATTTCATTGCATAGTGTCTCCACAGCAGTGTTGCCACTATTTAAGTTCCAACCTACGTATTTGGATAACTGTGGGCATTAGAAAGTCCTCCCAGGCACTTAAATCTCTCTCTCTCTCTCTCTCTCTCTCTCTTTTCCAAAAGCACTGCATTAACCCACAGTACTTTACTTACTGTAACAGGTACATTAATCAACAGTACTTTACTTACTGCGACAGGTACAAAAAATATACAGGAGGGTACTACTTGTTGCAAAAATATTATTCAATGGCAATGATGCTCTTTACATTCAGTAAGGACTCAATTTAACTACATTTTTGAATTTATTTTATTTCACTATCGCGCACACCAAGAAACTTAAGTAATTACAATCACCACGGAATAACAAACTTCTTTTTTCATTTTATTCCAAAGATTAATAATATTACTATGACAACATTATCATGGCAAACACTTTTCAAACACACTAAAATTACAAATAGCAATTTGTTATGTTCCCACATCACCCACCTTCTCATCAGCAGAGTCATTTTAGGACTTAACTAATCTTTCTGGAAATTTAATTCCATGACCAGATCCTGTTGATCTTGGTTTTTCGCATTCTGTAGAGTCTGGTTGTTGGTCCTGTGCTGACGGTTCAATCGAAGTGTCCTCAGAGTGTTTATTATTCTCATTCATCAGGTAGCAGGTTTTAATTGATCAATGGAAGTATTCCTTATCTGGTATCTCATTTTAAGTCCAAAGAATTTTGGGTTCCTTTCAGTCACTTCATATGGGCCTTCCAATGCCTTCTTCACTCAGTCAACCCTTACAAACACATGCACTGACTTGCTGAGGTCCTTATATACAAATGGTGTCTGTTTCGCTTTGTGGGGTATTGTACAGGTTTCAGATGATTCATATACTGCTTCAATCATGACACAAATTGGGGTAAATCTGAATTCCTTTTTGTGCCATAATCTTGAGGGGGTAAAAAAGAACCATCTGGTATCCTGTCTGACAAGCCATAAACCATTTCCGCAATTGTAGCATTAGTGTTTTCTCTAATTAATCAACAAAGATCAAGAAGGATCACAGGTATTACCCAAGTTCATTTAGCAGTTGCATGGGCACGAATGGTCGCTTTAAGTGTCCAATGAAATCTTTCAATATTTCCATTTGATTGAGGATGATATGCTGTAGTTTGTGTTTGATTACAGCAAATATTTCTGATAGTGTTAAATTGACTTCCATGGAATGGCATTCCAAATCTAGTCATCCAACAGCTGAAAAATGCTAGTGATACAGCTTCCGCTTGTGCATCTCTAAGAGGTACTATTGTCCAATTTGTAACTCTACTGCTGCATATTAAACAATAAGTACATTAATCTGAAGAAGGTCAAGGTGAATTATTCTGAAGTGTTCATCAATACAGGGAAATTGTCCTAATGGTATTTGAACATGTGATACGTTTTCCGACAAGCAGTACATGTTTTATCCCAGTTTATGACATCCTTTTTTATTGGTCCACACAAATCTTGATGTTATCATTTTTAAGGCTGTCTTAATGCCCAGATGAGCAAAATTGTGATAGTGTTGGAAAATAGGAAATCTAAATGCTTTAGTAATATAAGGGAGAATATTTTGTGTGGACACATCACACCACAATTGTTTCCCCTCCATGTGTCAAATGGTATTTTAATTTAAGTGATGTATGACAGCTAGACTGTAGTGATGAAGCTCTTCATCATCTTGTGCCTGAGCTATATCTTAATAGTTAATTGGAATTAATTCTTCAAGCCTTGATAAGCTATCATCAATGTTTTCTTTACCAGATATATGTCACAGGTCTTTTAGTTGAATGCATACATTAGAGCAGCATGGTCAGTATACATAAAGAAGTCTCTCTTCCTTCTAACAGATATTTGAAATATTTAACAGCCATGTATATACTAAGCAGCTCTGTCATACATGGAATACTTCTTTGGTGCAGTTGTGAACTTTTTTTGAGAAAAATCCGATCGGCCTCCACTGTCTACCTTGCCACTGTTGCAGTGCAGTACCTGCTGCAAAATCTGATGCATCCATGAACAATGCACGTTGACTGTGCAACCCACGAAATGTCAAGAGCATAACATTTGCAAGATTTTTGAATTTTTGGAACTGAGCAATTGGAGTCCTTTTTACTTGTACCTTTCAAGTAATCATTCAACAAAGCTTGGTTTTCTGCAGTATGTTCCAAATACTGACTACAGACACTGACGATCTCTTGGAATGCTGCAAGTTTACGAATTGTTTCAGGTCATTCGTACTTCATTACTGTCACAATCTTTCTGGATCTGGCTTTGTTCCAGTAGGTGTTTGTTTTGTTTTAGGACGCAAAAAACAACTGGGGTCATGTGCACCCAAGTCAAAACTATAGAACACAGACAGAGAGAGGTGGGAAATGACTATACGTCAGTCCCAATGGACAGAATAGGAGATAGCTAAAAATAGGCACGTGGTAAAAGAGTTAAAAAAAACATACAAAAATGGAGGTCCAAAACTAAAAATTAAATGCCCTTCGCCATATTGCTTCAGCAGATAAAAAGTAAAACACAGTCGACAGCCTGTGCGTCATTCGCTAAAGCGGCTGATAAATCAGACGGCAAACCCAAGCTGGAACGTAAATTGTTAAAAAAAGGGCATTCCAACAGAAAGTGGCGGGCCGTTAAAATTTGGGCACCATGCGCACAAAGTGCTGGGGTAGCATCACTGAGCAAATGACGATGGCTAAAAAGACAGAGCCCGATATGAAGCCGAGTTGAAATAATGTCCTCCCGGCGGGAGGGGCAAGAGGAGGTCGCCCAAGGTGCCGAGAGGCTTAATAAGCCAAAGCTAATTCCCGTGAAGAGAGGGCCATTGGCAATGCCACAGGAACACCACTTCCTGACAGACGGCAATGCAGAGATCATTGGGGGCTGAGGTATGAGGACTGCAGCCTTGGCAGCAGCCTCGTTTCTTGGCAGACTGACATGACCAGGGACCCACAGAAACACGACATTGGCCCCTCCGAGAGTGAGCAAGTGGCAGTTTTCCTGGACCCGCTGCACTAAGAGATGGGCAGTATACATTGCACAAAGACTTTGGAGGGTGCCGAGTGAGTCTGAGCAGAGGACACAATTGGGAAGGCTGTGTCACCGGATGTACTCCGTGGCCTGATACATGGCGAAAAGCTCAGCTACAAATACTGAGGAATGTGCCGGAAGCCAATATTGAAATACACGGGTGCCAATGACGAAGGCACACCCGCCCCCATGGTCAGTCCGAGAGTCATCAGTGTATACAAAGGTACAATCGCGTCGTTCCACGTGAGGGTCGTGAAACTGAAGGCGATAGGCGAGGCTGGAGTAGTGTCCTTAGGAAGCAAATGAATGCCAAGGTTAACACGGGCCACGTCAAGAAGCCAAGGTGGTGAAGAGTTCACACACACTGGGAAGGTTGCAGGAAGCATGAAATTAAGCCGCTGTAGCAAGCGGCGAAAGCAGACTCCAGGAGGTAACAGAGAAGAGGGATGAGCCTCACACTGACAATCAAAGGAATCATCAAAGAAGGAGGCATAGGAGGGGTGGCCACGCCTGGCAGACAAACAGCACGCGTACCTGCTGAGGTGAAAGTCACGGAGGTAGGACAGTGGTAGTTCAGCAGCTTCAGCATACAGACTCTCAACCGGGCTGGTGTAAAAAGCACCCATGCTCAAATGGATGCCATTATGATGGATAGTGTTGAGACGGCGTAAAAGAGATGGGCATGCAGATGCATCAACAAAGCACCCATAGTTGAGTTTTGAACAGATGAGGGACCGGTGCAAATGGAGGAGGGTGGTTCGATCTGCACCCCATGAAGAACCACTGAGGACACGTAAAACACTGACGGACCGTCAACAGCGGGCTGCCAGCTAAGATACATGGGATGACTAAGAGAGTTTCCTATAAAGCAGGAGCCCCAGGAATTTTGTAGTGTCAACAAATGGAAGGGCAACAGGCCCAAGACGGAGAGATGGTGGGAGAAACCTTTTGCACTGCCAGAAATTCATACAGACAGTTTTGTCAGGGGAAAAGCAAAAGCCATTGGTCAATGCTCCATGTGTGAAGACGATCAAGACAGTGCTGAAGACACTGCTCAGTGAGGCAGGTCCGGGGAGAACTGCAATAGATGCCAAAATCATCGACAAAAAGGGAGCTGGATATGCCCAGTGTGAGACAGGCCATTATAGGATTAATGGCGATAGCAAAGAGGATGACACTCAGGACGGAACCCTGAGGCACACTATTTTCCTGGATAAAGGTGTCCAATAAGGCAGGACCCACTCACACCTTGAAAACTCAGTCTTGTAAAAATTCCTGAAGAAACCAGGGCATGTGCTCACAGAAGCCCCACATGTAAAGAGTACGGAGGAAACCAGTTCTCCAGAAAGTGTCTTAGGCCTTCTCCAAATCGAAAAACATGGCCACAGTCTGGGATTTCTGCAGAAAACCATTCATGACATGGGTGGTCAAAAGAATGAGATAGTCAACTGCAGAATGCAGCACTCAAAACCCACACTGTGAATACGTTAGTAAATGGCGAGACTCAAGCCACCACACCAGCCAGGCATGAATCATATGTTCCATGACCTTGTAAACGCAGCAGGTAAGAGACGTGGGGCAGCAGCTAGAAGGAAGTTTTTGTCCTTACTGGGCTTAGGTACGGGTACGTCGGTGGCTGCATGCCAGCATCCAGGAAATGTGCCTTCAGCCCAGATGTGGTTGTATGTGTTAAGCAGAAATTGCTAGCCCGCAAGAGAGAGGTGCTGAACATCTGAATATGGATGGCGTCTACCCATGGGGCTGAGAAGAGACAGGTATTGCCCAAGCCTCCTCCACTTGTTTCCGATGGATGAAGGCAGGGTGAAAGTGGGAAGAGCTTGAAACTTCCGCAATATGGTGGCCCAAGGTGTTGGAGATAGCAATAGGGTTCCTGATGACATCGTCAGCTACTGTCAGGCCAGAAACTGGGGGATGGATCTTGGTTCCACAGCACCGTCAGAGGTTGGCCCACATGACAGAGGAAGGTGTGCAACTGTTAAAAGAACTAGTGAATGAAATCCAGCTATCTTTTTTGCTATCCCAAAGAAGTCAACGACACTTTGCACGCATCTGTTTATAATAAATGCAGTTTTCCAGCACAGGGTGGCAATTAAAAACGTGGAGAGCACGTCTCTGTGCGTGAGTTGCGTCGCGGCGTGCCCCAGTCCACCAAGGGACTGGGACAGGATGTGGTAAGGAGGAAGCGCGAGGAATGGAGCGTTTTACAGCAATAAGGATACTGTTGGTGAGCTGGACCACCTGGTCATCCCAACTAGAGAAATCTTGTTCTTCGAGTAAAGCTGCCAGTCAGCCTTAGTAAGCTGCCATTTGAGCATGCTTGTGGATGGGGCAGGAGTCAGCAGACGGAGAGCACACGGGAAGTAGTCGCTAGAGTAGGCGTCAGAAAGAACGGACCACTCAAGATGATGGGCAAGTTTGGCAGTGCAAAAGGATAGGTCCAAATGGGAATAGGTGTGCGAGGAGTCGGAAAGGAAAGTGGGTGCTCCAGTGTTAAGGCAGAGGAGGTTAAGTAGGTGTAATTAACTGTCCTAAGAATGTTAGCTGTTCTGCAACAAATACTGATTTTTCATCATTTCTTACAAGACCATATTCATTCAGCTGTTTAAAGAGTGAGTTTACATGCTCGACAAGCTTCTCTGGAGATTCAGTTGCTATTAAAATATCATCCAAATATGGGAAACAGAAATCTAGTTCTCTTACAACTTAACGTTCAAACCTCTGAAATGTGTTAGGTGCATTACGAAGTCCGAATAGCATATAATTAAACTCAAAGGTAAAAAGGTGTAATAATAGCTGACTTGGTTTATCCTCTTCGGGTAATGGAATTTGATAATATGCTTTTTGGTATGTCAATCTTTGAGAATATCATTTTATTTTGAAGGATAAAATTTACATCATCAACTCGTGGAACTGGATACTGGTCTGGGAGAGTCACAACATTCATACAGGCATAATCTCCGCAAACTCACCACTTGCCATTTAGCTTCATAATAAGATGTAGTGGACTAGCCCATTGTGATTGCAACGAATGTATAATACCATTACTTAACACAAACTAAAAATTCTTTTTTAAAAATCTGCAATTTATGTGGGTCCAGTCTACCTAACTGTATGCTAGTGGACCACTATTATTCCAAAGAATAAAAATAATATTATGTCCATATTATCACAGCAAAAACTTTTCAAACATATTAAAATTGCAAACAGTAAGTTGTCATATTCCCACAACAAAATATTATATAATCTAGTACGGGATGTCATAAAAAACAAAGCTGGAGAAGGCAGACATGTATAGTCACATACAAATCAAAGATGGGGATAGAATAATAGAAAATCCTCAAGAATTGGCAGATATTATAAACAGCTGTCTCTATGGTATTGTGAAGTACTTGCAGCAAAATCTTCCTACAATGCATATAGCACACATGATGATGTACACAACAAGCACAACACAGATTGAAGTCAGGAAGACAATACAGGAATTTAAAAAGTAGGTAAGAAATCAGCATGTATAGACTGGATTCCAGTCTGTTTTGAAAGTGTGACTAGAGAGCATACAAGCTACATTATCAAACATAATAATAAAGGAGTTCTTTAGTTCATGTATTTTTCCAAGGTATCTAAGGCATGCACGAGGTATGCCCTTACTAATGAAAGATAATGCAGAGAATATTGAAAACTACAGACCAGTTTCCACTCAAAAATAACTGAATCAGTCATGAAGGATAGACTATCGAGTTACATGAATAAATAGGTTTCCAAAGAGGGAGAAGTTCAACAGTGGCCATTACAGAGTTCAAAAGTGGTAATGAAATGAAGCTCTTGACAAGGATGACTGTGTTAGAGGCATATTTTCTGATTTTCCCGAGGTTTCTGGCACTGTTCACCATAAAATACTACTAAACAAACTAGAGGAACGGCAAATGAGTGGCTCCAGTCTTACATGGAGAACAGAGAGCACACTGATAATTTTTTTGTAAAACAATTGTCAAATCAGTATATATTAACACAGGTGTTCCTCAGGATAGTGTATTGGGTCCAATGCTGTTATTATATGTTAATGACTTTCCAGATAATATAAGAAATGGAGGAATGTTCACTTTGCTGTTAGCCACAATATTATGGTTACTGATAAAACCCCAAAGCATGGTTTTGATTGGGCAGTGTGTAATTAATTAACACTGAACATAAAGAAAACAAATAGTACACACCTCAGTAAAAAGAAGGAAAACAATTGTCACATAAACATACATTCATGCTCATAAATTAAGGATAACTGCAGAATGTGGTGCCACACAATGTGGCACTACACAAAACTGGCACTAATAGCATCGGCACATAGGGAACTCACATGACACAGATCTGTAAGTCCACAGTATTGGTGATAAGTTGAGAAAACCGTCCCAAAACACGTGCTACAAAACGCCACTGTTTCCTGCGCATGTACCCCGACATCAATATGGGATATGATCACCATGCACACGTACACAGGCCGCACAACGCATTGGCATACTCTGGATAAGGTGGTCGAGCAGCTGCTGGGGTATAACCTCTCATTCTTGCACCAGTGCCTGTCGGAGCTCCTGAAGTGTCATAGGAGTTTGAAGACGTGCAGCGATACATCAACCGAGAGCATCCCAGATCTGCTCGATAGGGTTTAGGTCTGGCGAACAGGCAGGCCACTCCATTTGCCTGATATCTTCTGTTTCAAGGTACTACTCCACAATGGCAGCTCGGAGGGCCATGCGTTATCATCCATCAGGATGGGACCCACTGCACCCCTGAAAAGGCGGGCATACTGATGCAAAATGACGTCTCGATACACCTGACCTGTTACATTTCCTCTGTCAAAGACATGCAGGGGTGTAAGTGCATCGTGGCCATGCGGTTCTAGGCGCTTCAGTCCGGAACCGCGTGACCGCTACGGTCGCAGGTTCGAATCCTGCCTCGGGCATGGATGTGTGTGATGTCCTTAGGTTGGTTAGGTTTAAGCAGTTCTAAGTTCTAGGGGACTTATGGCCTCAGCAGTTGAGTCCCATAGTGCTCAGAACCATTTGTAAGTGCATCAATCATAATTCCAGCCCACACCGTCAAACCACGACCTCCATATAGGTCCCTTTCAAGGACATTAAGGGGTTGGTATCTGGTTCCTGGTTCACGCCAGATGAAAACTGGGCGAGAATCACTGTTCATACTATCCTGGACTCGGCCATGAACATAACCTGGGACCACTGTTACAATGACCATGTACTGTGTTATTGACACCAGGCCTTACGGGCTCTCCTGTGACCAGGGGTCAGTGAAATGCACCTTGCAGGTCTTCGGGCGAATAAACCGCGTCACTTCAGTTGTCTGTAGTCTGTGTGTCTGGAGACAGCTGTTCCAGTGGCTGCAGTAAGGTTCCGAGCAAGGCTGCCTGTGGGCACTGATGGTGAGATACCCGTCTTCTTGTGGAGTTGTACACTGTGGACGTCCCGTACTGTAGCACCTGGACCCATTTCCTGTCTGTTGGAATAACTGCCATAATCTTGAGATCACACTTTGTGGCACACGGAGGGCCCATGCTACAACCTGCTGTGTTTGACCAGCCTCCAGTCACCCTAATATTCTACCCCCTCATAGTGTCATCAATATGTGTTCTTTGAGCCATTTTCAACACAGAGTCACCATTAGCAGGTCTGAAAACGTCTGCACACTTACTCGCTGCACCGTACTCTGACATGCACCAACACAACTCTGCGTATGTGGACTGCTGCTAGCATGACAATATTATGAAAAGGGTAGTTGTTGCTCTTCATATAGTGGAGATGCTGAGTCACAGATAGGCACAACAAAAAGACTGTGAAACAAATCTTTCAGCCAAACAGTCCATCAGAATAGACAACATACACAAACACATGCAAATGCAACTCACACAGGCTCTGGCCGCCAGATATTTGGTCGTGTGTGTGTTTTCTGTCTATTCTGATAAATGCCTGTTTGGCCAAAAGCTTTGTTTGCCAGTCT